>NC_045427.1:113303843-113608266 GCF_902635505.1 Sarcophilus harrisii | reverse complement strand
TTGTCTCTCTCTACCTCATTTTAATTGTCTTGGCCAGGCTTTTCTATTTTGAAAACTTTTTATTTCTTCAGTTGGGATTTGTCTTAAAATTGTTTCCTGCCCAGTTTCTAGGAGTGAGTCAATTATATTCAGGACATTGTGGGTAATAATTTGGTTGGTCTCTTATAGTGATGTGGTTCCAGTACAGTTTATTGATGTTATCCAGAATATTTTGAGATGTGAATGTATAATATGGACATATGTCATCTATCAGTCCATAGAAGATAATGAACTTAAGTGGATTATTTATCAGTTCATACATATTCAGCATATGTTTAATTTTTATAACCAGTAATGATATATTATACCATTTCATTACATAATTCATATAAATTACTAAATCAGTCCTTCTTAAGTCCTCCTGTAGTTTCTTATGTCAGTGATCCTGAGTTAAACCTTTCAGTTTTCTTCTTCTTATTATTATTATTATTAACATTTAGTCAGTTAATATTTATTATATGCTTATTTTGTGCTAGCCACTGAGTTTTACTCTTGGAGATAAAAAAAAATACAAGAAAAAAAATAATAGCACATGGCGTTAGGGAAGCTTACATTCTCAGGACAGAAGACCACAAATAAAAGGAAACTGAAAAGAAGGGTGCTTGGGAGAAGAGTCCTTCTGTGGCATAGGAAGAGAGAAAAAGAAGTGCAGCGAGTCACAAGCTGGAAAGCAGTAAGAGTGGACATAGCTGACCTGGGTACTTTCCTGAAAATGAAGGTTTCCAGAAGAACTGATGATCAAAGGGGCTATCTTCCTGAGTGAGAAAGCTGTTGGGTGTGGTAGAAAATGAAGTTCAGAGTGTCAAGACTGGGGACTGAGGAGTGAAGGACTGAACCATTAAAATCATTAAAGCAGCTGTCTACTTAGCCTACCACTTTTAACTTTAATTTCTGCCCAATCTTCTTTTACTTTTCTCTGCATGTCAGATTATATTTCTTTTCCACTGATTTCTTTATAAGATACCTCTTTCTTTACTCTTTATGATAAAAGTGAGAGGTACATTGAACTCTTATCTAGGTTTTTCTACTCAAAAAAAAAAAAAAAAAGTAGGGAGTTGCCTAGAGCAGTTTCTTAGGCTGTAGTTCACAAACCCATCATGGATCATGTAATTGAATGGGGGGGAGGGGAAAGTCACAGAATTATGATTTATTATCAATGAATATTTGATTTGTATAGCTGTTTTATATACCTATATGCTTGAGGTTGCATAAAAATTGCTTGTCTAAAAAGGGTTTTGTGAAGACCGCGTATTTTAAAATCAGCCGGAGTCAGGAATTCAGGTTAGGGGAAAATTGTCAGTCTTTATTCTCAGTGAAGAAAGATCGGAGGTGGAAGAGAATGGGCAATAGCAAGGTGTGTAGCTGAGTCAAGAAGCTAGCTAGACTTGCAGCCACACGACCAGCAGCTAGGAGTATGGAACCCAGGCCCAATCTCTCCCAGCTTCCCTTCCTGTCTCTCTCTGCCTCCACCCCCCAAAATCGTCATTTCCTATACAACACATCAGGACTTGCACAGAGAGTGGGCGGGGCCATTCTTTAGCCAATCATGTATATTAATAGAGTATAGCCCAATTACTATTTAGCCTCACTGCTTGGGACCTCAGTGCATCAACTCAAACCTCAGTCCATTTGACAGGATGTCACGAGTGGAAAAAGTTTAAGAAACCCTGCTGAAAGAAGAATTAAGAATTAAAGTTTGGGTAGATTTTTTTCTCCCTTAGGAGTTGATTTTAATGTTGAAAATGCAATACTATTTTATTAGAAATATATTTATTCTCTTCTTTTGATCCACGCTCTCCTCCCCTCTTTCCTCCTTCCTTCTTTTGCAGAAATACCAAGTTTCCAGCAAGGTTACTATTTGAAACAACTTGTAATCATGTACCTTATCCCCATTAGTTAACATCTCCATATTTTCTTTGAAGTGGTGCTTTCTTCTTTTGTTTATTTAATCCAGCAATTTATGGAATTGATGTTGAGTGTTGGTTAATGAAATGATGCTTTATAGTTAACATTAGACAGATGTTCTGTCACTGATTTTTTCAAATTTTTTTCCTCTATTAAGGATTTATCTTATTTTATTATAGCACATTTTGCAACTAATAAGTAAAATCGCTCAGATCAAGTACTCAGTTCATTAATCTCTCTTGTTAAAAAAGAATGAATGATAATTTTGCCATTTATAAATCAACAGGTTCGTCATAAAGCATCACAAAATGTTTATGCCATGAAGCTTCTTAGTAAATTTGAAATGATAAAAAGATCAGATTCTGCTTTCTTTTGGGAAGAACGAGATATCATGGCTTTTGCCAATAGTCCCTGGATTGTTCAGGTAAGCAGGATTATTTTATTAATTTACTGTATAATTTATAAATTTAAATTATGCATGAAGTGGCTTATTTTATTTGTTGGAATTCAAATGTGTTTATCTTTGTTGTGTGATGTTTATAAAGTTTCATCACTATAGTTTAATATTAATAACATTTGACACATTAAACCATCTTCAGTGTTTCAGAGTAACATTTATTCTGTTTTTGAAATAAAAAGACCAAATTTAAAAACATAAATTTTAAATGAAATTCTTTAATTATCTTTATAGTTGTTATAGACAATGTCATAAATAAAATTTAAATAATAATTTAAATAAATAATAAAATCTTTAAAATTTTTTAAAAAAATTAAACCCCCCCCCACATAATTAAATAAATAAATGTTTTAGGGATCATGTGAGTATTTTCAAATATTTAACATTAACTATACCCTTCCAAAAATTACTTTAAATATATTATTTATTAAAACAGTTGAAGTATTAGTTGAATTTTATTAGTATTTATGAACTGCCTACTATATATGCAGAGCGCCATATTATGTATTAGATTAGATATAAAGTTTTAAATAAGACATACTTTTTGCTTTCCTGGAATTTACAGTCCAGCAGAAGAAATAAGAAACTCAGAACTATTATAACATAATTCATGAAAATGAATTATAGGACATATGCAAACTTTCAACTGAGAAATGGTTCAGAAGTGTGGTGAGTGCCAAGGAAAACTAATTTAGGATTAAAAATGTGTAACAAAACTTGAGTAAAATTAAGGGAATATTACCAAGTTTCTCTTCTTTTTCCTAATTTTAATTCAGATCTTAGTATAGTGTCTGTCAAACAATTGTCATTTAATAAATGCTGGCTGAATTGAAATTTTTTATAGTTTATAAATACAAATTCAGAAGCATCTAATAAAATTAAAATGTTTTAGGGAATTATATATTATGTGGCTAGCAAAAGTGAGATGATGTATAAGAATATTTTATATTTATATAGATTAACTAGTTAGCTTTATTATTACTTTTTTGTTATTGTTGGTTTTGGTCACATACTGTTACCCTAGCCTACTATCATAAATTGATGCCTTTGATCATTTATTCTTAGTTCAACGTTTATTAATTAGTTTATGTTTGTTTTGAATGTAAGCTCATAAGAAAAGCATATGCACAAGATTTGTGTTTTCCCCCTCACATAGAGACAGAATAAAATAAGCCATACCCAAATATAAGACAGAAGATTGAAAATAATTTTTTTCAGTGTGTGCTTATAACCAATATTATTTTTCTTAAAAGTAATTGTAATGTATCTTTTATTACTGTCTTTTTTTTTCCCCAGCTCTTTTGTGCCTTTCAAGATGATAGATATCTTTATATGGTAATGGAATACATGCCTGGTGGAGACCTTGTAAATCTTATGAGTAACTATGATGTACCTGAAAAATGGGCCAAATTTTATACAGCTGAAGTTGTTCTGGCTTTGGATGCAATACACTCCATGGGTTTAATACACAGAGATGTGAAGCCCGACAACATGCTTTTAGATAAAAATGGACATCTGAAATTAGCAGATTTTGGCACTTGTATGAAAATGGATGAAGTAAGTATAGAACTAAAATTGTTGCACTTTATTGATAACTGTAAAACATGTTAATAAGTAAACTAAAATTTTAGAACTATAAACATATTTTTCTTGTGTCTCTCTCCTTTTCTCTTCTAATACTGCCACTGTCCTGGTACAGACCCCCATCACCTCACATCTAGACTATTTTAGTAGCCTATTGGTTGGTCTTCCTGCCTTAAATCTCTTTCAATTTGCTATCAAATTGGTCTTTCCATGAAAACCCTTCTTCACTTAGCCCCTTCATACCTTTGAATTTTTCTTGTACCTTTTTCCCCTCCACATATTTTGTGATACTTATTTCCTTGCTGTATCTCTGACAGGATGCTGTATCTCTGAACTTTTTTATTTTTTGGCTGTCCTCTATGCCTAGAATTCTCTTTCCTCATCTCCATCTCACAATATCAAGTCCTAATTTTAAAATCTTATTTTCTACAAGAAATTTTCCAACTCTTCCATAGTAATATTGCCATATCTCTGTTGATTATCTTGAATTTATCCTATATATGTCTTGTTTATATACAGTTGTTTTCCTGTTGTCTCCTCTTTTAGATTGTGTGAACATTTTGAAATAGGAACTGTCTTTGCTTATGAATAAATGTGTCTTATGCAAGGTTGGACTTTTTCCACAGATGTGGTTGATTATCTTCAATTTGCCTTAGATTATTTTAGTTGCTTATGGTTGCATATTGCTTCCCTTTGTAGACTGTGAGCTCTTGAAAAGCAGGGACTGTTTTTTGCCTTCTTTTGTATCCCCTATATTTTGCACAGCACTTGGCATATAGAAGGTGTTTGATGAAAGCTTCTCGACTAACTATGTGCTAGACACTATGATAAGTGGTTAAAAGACGATAATTGATAATGGCATAGTCTCTACTAGCAAAATGAGATGACTACTTACCTTCCTGCTATGGTAGTAGGATGGGTTTGGCTGGATCATCAGATGGCCCCTTCAAGCTCCGTTGATGCTTCTATGGATGAGAAATTATTGTTGTTATAACTCACATTTATTATTTGTTCACAAGAAACAATCCTAATGATGATGATAATCAAATCTAAAAATTTGCAAAAGCCAAAAAACAATGTTTATTTTCAATTAGTAAACAAAGAGCAAAGAACTTTAAATTAACTCATTCCATTTACATAACTTCATGAGATTTACAATATTTTACTATGAGACAGGTTATTCAAATATTACCACCATCACCTTCAAAAACTCAATAAATCAGTCAACAATCATTATTTTCTTTTATTATTAGGCAGCTAGGTAATGCAGTAAATAGACTGCTGGGCCTGTAGTCAAGAAGATGTGAGTTAAAATGTGATTTCAGACATTAATAGTTCTGTGACCCTGGGCAAGTCACTTAACCTCTCTTTGTCTTAATTTCCCTACTCTACCTCGCAATGTTATTGTGAGGATCATAAGAGATGATCATTATGAAACACTTGGCAAAAAGTCTTAAAACATAGGAAGTGCTAAATAAATGTTATTTATTTTTAAGTGCTAGTAAAAAATAAAATTGCCCCTGATTCAAGTTTACATTGTCAGAAAAAAATGGCATAAATAGATTTTTACAAATGAAACTTCAATCTGGATGATCAATAAGACCATCAGTCTGGATCTGAAAAAAAATCTTAGAGACCATCTAGTTCATTCAGCATAGCTGGTCCATACAGGGTATCAAATGGTGTCAACTGTAAGAAGATGGGAAGGTAGGAATGGTCTAGGTTGTATAGAGCTTTCAGTTCCAAACAAAATACAGTATTTGATCCTGGAAGGACTAGGGAGCTATTGAACATAGTTGACCAAAAAGTTAAGTGGGGAGAGATTTGAGGCTTGAGATATTAAGATTAGAATGCAATTGCAATAACCTAAGTAAGAGGAATGAAGGCCTGAGCTAGGGCTGTGTTTTTTGATTTGTATGTTCTTAGTTTTTTGCAAGGCAACTGGGGTTAAGTGACTTGCTTAGGGTCACCCAGAGTTCAGATTTGAACTCAGGTCCTCCTGACTCCAAGGCCAAAGCTCTATCCACAGCACCATCTGGCTGCCCCAAGGGCTGTGTTCTTATAAGTGGAAAGAGGACATACTAGAGAGAAATTATGAAACTAGGAAAAAATGATAATGGATTATATAAATATTGAGTGATTAAGAGTAAATTAAATTAAGACCATGAGTTTGCAAGCTTGAGTAACTAGGAAAATGATATTCTTCACAAAAATAGGAAGTTTGGAAGAGAAGAATCTTAGTGAGGAAAGGTAGTTCTGGATTTAATGTTTATTTTGAGATGTTTATAGGATATAGAATTTGTGCTATTTAGGGGGCAATTTATGACACATGATTGCAACTGAACCTGAGAGGTTTGTAATGGGTGTGTATGTATTTATAAGTATCTATATCCTTGCAATTTAGAAAAGAACTCTGAATTAGATGAATCACTTGCTTCTTAAAGAACTTGCAATAATGACATAGAGGTCAGTAAATAATAATAATAAAAAAGTTGTGGAAAAGATGATAATCTTAGCACCCTGATCTAATTAGTGCTAAACTAACAATCTAATTAAAAGTGGAATTACAATGAACATACAAATATAACAAATTTCTCTTATTATTTATATAATATATATATAATATTTATATTTATAATATTATTCACTCAAGTCTTATTGAATATCTGTGATTTGGTATGTGTATGAGATAATTATGTCATAATTAGAATCTTTTCTGGTTGTCTATGTCTTAGATAATCTCAATTTCAGCAGTATCCCTTCTTCTCACCTCCCAAATCCCATTTGTGAGTATGTGTGTGTATGTGTGTATCTGTCTGACTTTTAATCGATATTATGAGATTAGGGGGAATAAATAATGAAAGTGATCAAGATGAAGATCAGTCACAATAAAATTTTAACTCTACAACAGATATTTGTTATCATTTATTATTTAGGTATTCTAATAGATCTAATCTATTAGATCTAATATAATTTATTATAATATGTTATATATAATTAAAATATGATTATAACAATATATTGTGATTAATCTAATATAATCTATTAGATCTAATCTAATAGATTCTAGATATTCAACTTTAATTGAATTAGAATATTGTAAACATGTTTGCATTGGTTATTTTGAGTAATAATTTCAAGTAAACATACATATTTTATCCTTTCAAAGATGTCACATTTATTCATTCAAACAGATAAAGAAGTTTGGTATGACAACTTTATAGTGAACCAAGGTTAGCTTTTTATAAATATCTCATCTAAAGAGATCTGATGAACTCAATTTTTATGTACAAAAGAAGGAGGAACAATTGAACAAATTGAGAAGTAGGGAGGAAAGATGAAAGAGATCAAAAAGATCAAGCTTCAAATCCTTTTTTCTTACATTCCACCTCCAATACTTGCATATCATTGAAGTAAATGTCACATAACTTTGGGGGGTCTTAATTTCCTCATCTGTAAAATGAGAGATATAGACTAAATGACTTTTAAAAATCTTTCACTTTTGTGATCTACTATGTGCAAAGAATTGGTAACAAAGATTCATATAAATATTGCTAGGGAAAGCTATGCCCAAAATAAATTGAAGCTCATGACACAAATGAGGCTAAAATAATATGGTAAAAGAGCTGATTGAAGGAGATACCCTATTTTTAACAGATGACAAAAAGAAAACATAGTTGTTTATCTCCAAATAATTATCATTTCTCTTTCTAAAAATCATCTGGTTAATAATCTTAGATAATTTCTTCAGGGATTGATGTGACTCACTATATTTTGTAGAATTCACTTTTTTCCATTTTTTGAAATGAAAATATTTGCCCATTCTCCAATCTTGTGGCATTTCTTCCATTCTTCATATTTCTTCCCAGTTCGTATCTCTAAATCTAATCAATTTGGGGAATTTGTCCAATACTTGAACTAGTTTAAAGCGCATATATAACCTCTTACAATTTCCTTACCTCCTCTGGTCTTCAATTCTGCCTCAGCCATATTTGTTCTTCCTTTCTTTGACAGAGGAAAGGCAGAATCAAAAAAGGATTTGAATAAGGGCAGAAATATAACTTTCGTTCATCTTAAAGATTTTGTGTGTGTGTGTGTGTATGTGTGTATGTGTGTATGTTTTCTAAAAGGGATAAAATCACTCAGTCTATGATTTCCAGGAATAATCAAGAATTTATTTGGCATAGGTTTCTAGACAATATGTTCCTATTGCTGTTTTTGACAGATGGTTGTCAAGAGTTTCCAGCTTGGTCAGGATGTTCATAGAATTCTCTGAACCTAGGAGTGCTTAGAGAAATAGTGTTTCAGAATCTCCAAATTTGAACTTCAAGACTAACACCTCTTTAAGAAAACTTTGACAGCTGTAGAAATGCTGAATGAGATGTGCAAGGATTACTTGGAGGGATGGTCTTTCATTGAAGTCTCTTTAACCCTAAGACAACAATGTAACTATTTCTGCAAAGATGTTCTAATAAAAATGAATGTTGTGATTGTAAACATGTATTGAATGACCCTTACTGGACCTTGATGACTCTATAGACAAATAGACTAAAAAGCACTATCTATATATTCTAGTAGTCAGACAACTTACTAATTCTCTGTTAAGTACTTGTTCATATTAGTAATGACTGTCTACTACTTCTAAGAGTTTGTGAGAAAAGAAGGTATAGTGGTAAAGTGCCTCATTCTGAGAATTCACCGTCATGTCTTAAATTGGCAAGAATAGGTAGTCAATATGCCTGTTATGCACCAGGGACTATATTCATTTCTGTGAATATATAAAATGTAACAAAACAGTCTCTGCTTCTAGTGGCTCCCAAATCTAATTTTCAGCCTTCATCTCTGCTCTGAAGTTTAGTGTCATTTTTTGAGCTATCTGCTTGACATTTCCACCTGGATGTCTTATAGTGATATCTTAAATTCAGCATGTATAAAATAGAACTTTATTATCTTTCCTCCTAAATCCATCCTATTTTATAACTTCAGATTAGCACTTTTAGAAATCATACTCTTACTTTTCATTTTCCCTTCATGATCCATGTCCAAGCAGTTACCAATTTTTGTTCATTATAGCTCCACAACAATTATGTTGTACGATTATGTCGTCTCCACTCATTTCATAGTCAGCCCAAGTCGGTCTCTCCCAACTGCTGATCTGGACAAATATAATAGCCTCTTAATTGATTTCCCTGCTTCCTACAGTCTCTAATCCCATTCTGAATATACCTGTGAAATTGGTATTCCTAAACCTTAAGTTTAATCATAGTATTCAGGAGTTCAAGAAGCTTCAGTAGCTTTCCATTGCCTCTAGCATAAAATAAACTCTTCAGGCTTTTAAACCCTTTCATGAATTGGCTTCAATCTGTTTTTGTACTCTTAAATTGTGGTATATGAATGTTATGGAATATTATTGTTCTGCAAGAAATGACCAGCAAGGTGATTTCAGAAAGGCCTGGAGAGACTTAAATGAACTGATGCTGAGTGAAATGAGCAGGACCTGGAGATCATTATATACTTAAACAGCAATATTATATGATGATCAGTTCTGATAGACATGGCCATCTCCAGCAATGAGATGAATTAAATCTGTTCCAATAGAGCAGTAATGAATTGAACCAGATACACCCAGCGAAAGAATTTTGGGAAATGAGTATGAACACTACATGGAATTCCCAATCCCTCTATTTTTGTCTGCCTGAATTTTTGATTTCCTTCACAGGTTAATTGTACACTATTTCAAAGTCCAATTCTTTTTGTACAGCAAAATAACTATGGACATGTATACATATATTGTATTTAACATATACTTTAACATATTTAACATGTATTGGTTAACCTGCCATCTGGGGAAGGGGGTGGGAGGATGGAAGGGGAAAATTGGAACAAAATGTTTTGCAATTGTAAATGCTGAAGATTTTTCCCCCGGAGGCAATTGTGGTTAAGTGACTTGCCCAGGGTCACACAGTGGGGACGTATTAAGTATCTGAGGTCACATTTGAATTCAGGTCCTCCTGACTTCAGGGCTGGTACTCTATCCACTCTGTTGCTCCTTGTCTGAAGATTCTTTACTCACCTAATATATAGGCTTTATTTTGGGCCCATTGGTCTACTTCTTATTCTCTATCTATTACATTTGATTCCCCCCTTCCCATACCTTTATAAAGGTTATTTCCCATTTCTGGAAGGTTTTCCCTCCCCATCCCTTTCTCTTAGAACCATAAGCTACCCACAAGTTGCAGTTCATATGTCACTGTCTAAAAGAACCCTAACCTTTTCTTTGTTAAGCTTTCTATGCACATTGTTTCATCCCATCATTAACGTAAGTTCCTTGAGTATAGCAAAGAATGTCACTTTTGTTTTTTGTATCCCTTGTACTTTAAAACCCATACTTAAAAAAAAAAGTTTGTTTAATTAAACTAAATTGAATCATTCTCAGGATCAATTTGGGAAAAAATAGCTATAACATCTACAGGAGAAATACTGCAAAGAAATTAAACAGGTCTCAGTTGGACAGTAAGAGTGGAAAGAAGTTCTTATGGGTCTTCTTAGAGATATGAGAGACTAGAAAACACCTATAAACTTGTGGAATTACTTTAACAAACACAAGTAATCTTATGCTTCAGTATAAGATCTTATACTGGAGATCTTATACTTAATATAAAATATTAAGACCATGTCTCTTTAATTGGGTTCCATCCAACTCTCACCTGTATCCTTATTATATGCCCTTAAAACGCTGGCTTGCCCCAGATCAGTCATTACTTTTACTGTTTGGCATAGAAATCATATTATTTAAGATTACCTAAGGCTGCCTTAGCCAAGATTGAAAAAATAATCAATATTTTATAAAACTAAAACAAGGCCTCATGGTTGAGCAAATCCTGTCTAAAAAATTCTGTTCATAAACAATTAACAGGGAATGGTTATAATATAACTTGACAAATACGTTTAAACTATTTATACTAGATCTAAAACTGTTATTTATTCCCATACAGATGTGAACCCCAACATTATATAATCCCCCTTCATATCATTTATGGTCAATGCAACAGACTTGTACTGAGAAGTCGTGCTTTTTATTGTCTAAGGCAGTGTCTAACTGTCTTAGGTAGTCACCCATGTCTGAAACAATGGATGAAAAAAAACAAGGGAAGAAAATATTGTTTCCAGAAAGGATCATGTTTTGGTACTTATGATATTGGTATGGTTAATTTGCAAATCAATTGAGTTATTATATTGTTCTTTGGAAGCAGTAGGATGCATCAGTCATCTTGGTGATATGAATATGAACTTGATATATTGTTTGAGAGTATTTTGTCTGTCAACCTGATATGGACAAAATTGTCATTGAGAGATAAATTCATGACTATAGGGTGAGGAGCCATATAGTCCAAAAAATGAAAACTATAATAGGATAAAGATCAAAAGGGGATTCTTTTTTTCTTTTTTTTTCTTTTTAATAGCCTTTTATTTACAGGTTATATGTATGGGTAACTTTACAGCATTAACAATTGCCAATCTTCTTGTTCCAATTTTTCACCTCTTACCCCCCACCTTCTCCCCCAGATGGCAGGATGACCAGTAGATGTTAAATATATTAAAATATAAATTAGATACACAATAAGTATACATGACCAAACCGTTATTTTGCTGTACAAAAAGAATCAGACTCTGAAATATTGTACAATTAGCCTGTGAAGGAAATCCAAAATGCAGGTGGGCATAAATATAGGGATTGGGAATTCAATGTAATGGGTTTTAGTCATCACCCAGAGTTTTTTCTCTGGGCGTAGCTGGTTCAGTTCATTACTGCTCCATTGGAACTGACTTGGTTGATCTCATTGCTGAGGATGGCCAGGTCCATCAGAACTGGTCATCCTATAATATTGTTGTTGAAGTATATAATGATCTCCTGGTCCTGCTCATTTCACTTAGCATCAGTTCGTGTAAGTCTCTCCAGGCCTTTCTGAAATCATCCTGTTGGTCATTTCTTACAGAACAGTAATATTCCATAATTTTCATATACCACAATTTATTCAGCCATTCTCCAACTGATGGACTTCCATTCATTTTCCAGGTTCTAGCCACTACAAAAAGGGCTGCCACAAACATTCGTGGACATACAGGTCCCTTTCCCTTCTTTATAATCTCTTTGGGATTTAATCCCAGTAATAACACTGCTGGATCAAAGGGTATGCACAGTTTGATAATTTTTTGAGCATAGTTCCAAACTACTCTCCAAAATGGTTGGATTCGTTCACAACTCCACCAACAATGCATCAATGTCCCAGTTTTCCTGCATCCCCTCCAACAATCATCATTATTTTTTCCTGTCATCTTAGCCAATCTGACAGGTGTGTAATGGTATCTTAGAGTTGTCTTAATTTGCATTTCTCTGATTAATAATGACTTGGAGCATCTTTTCATATGACTAGAAATAGTTTCAATTTCTTCATCTGAGAATTGTCTGTTCATATCCTTTGACCATTTTTCAATTGGAGAATGGCTTGATTTTTTATAAATTAGAGTTAATTCTCTATATATTTTGGAAATGAGGTCTTTATCAGAACCTTTGACTGTAAAAATATTTTCCCAGTTTATTGCTGATCAAAAGGGAATTCTAAGGAGTAACTATGAAATTAAAAAAAAATAAAAATAGGTAAACAGAAATGGTGGCAGTGGAAAGACTTGGGGGAAATGGTTCCTTGAAGAAAGAGACTCCCCAATTTCCTTATACCTAAGCCAGCAAAAATCTTAATTTGGTGCCAAACTGAAAGATGATCAGGAAACTACAGTGAAAAACTACAATAAAGAATTTCTTCTGTCTCAGAACTGGATAAAATGTCATCACAGGGGCAGGAAGAAAGGAAGATAGCAAGAAAGCCAGTGAGATTCTTAAGCCTACAAGGCTTTATAGCTTGAGGCAGCAAGAGTAAATTACCTCTCTCCTCTTTCTGTCCCCATAAAGCCCCAGGATAGTTGTAAACTCACAGTAGGGGAGCCCTTAGTTAGCCCAAGAAAAACTGTAGCAATCTTTGAAGGTATAGAAGAGACAAGGATACTCCTCAGGCTAACCTCAGAAGAGGAGTCAGTATAGGACCTCCCAGAGAGCTAGCTGGATTGACCAGTTTACTAGAAAACTCCCTGGTCAACGTCTGGTCTAGGTACAAAGCCCTATTCAGGAGGTAAAGTTAGAGAAGTAAATCAAACCAAAAGTAATATCAAAAATTCTAACAGATTATTATTAGTCAGAGCAGTAGCAAGGACCTGTGCAAGTAACAGTGTGTTCTTTGACTTCCCCCTTTTGCTGGCTTTCTACCTCCAATCTCTACCTCTCCAAACTGAAACCAAAATTGAAGAGGCCATCTCCTTTGACAAGAAATTCTTGGATGGTGACCGTGGCATCACCATTACCATCTCTTAACACTACAGTGTTCTCGATAAAGTAAGATGGACCATTACAACAGGAACAGCATGCAAGGGAACAAATTGCAGAGTAATAATGGATTGTGTAGTCTGAATTCCAAAGAAATGGGGGTATTTTCCTTCTGGAATTACCATCTTATCGTTTCCCATCTTAAAGGCTCTTAACATTGCCTTTAAGCATGCATATATATATATATATATATAATATATGCAGGCGTTGTGATATGTAGTGACATGGAATTTTGGGGATATTCTGCTAGTGTAATCTTGCCTTTGTTGATATAAATAGAACTGGTTCTCTTTGAAAATTAGCAATGGAAAAATCTCTTCATCCTGGGAAGTTTCAGTTAACCTTGGTATTCACACTTCATCATTACCCTCTGACCTCTGTTTGCAGGGTGGAAACAGGAACTCTGAAAGCTCCATTTAAGGACGGAAGTCCATCACAGACCACCTGGCTATATTATTTTGAAAGTTACCCAACTTCTCCACTGTGCTGTTGCTTCCTTTCTATCTAGCTGAATATAACTGTGTTGTGTATTCTGTAAAATAATAAACACACTACATACTCTAACCAGTTCTAATATATTTAGAGATTACTCCAAAACAATGAGAGAAAAATTCTGTAACAATTGAAACAGACTCGTAGGAAAAGTTGGATTTTTTCATAAAGACTACATGAATTTCCTTTAAAATGTAGAATGAGATTAAAACATGAAATTTAATCTTGAGGAAAGAATTGTAAGGAAAAATTTAAAAGCCCAGAAGAGAAAGTAGCAGACTTTATTCAAATTACCGTACCCCCAAATCAAGATAAACTATCAGAAATAAGTGATTCCATATGATGGCAAATACTATTAGCACAGTGACAAAACTTGGGAAAAAAATAGAATGAAATGTAAGATGATATAAAAAAAGAATGGCCTGAAAAAAGATTGAGAGAGAAATTAAAATTCATAATATTACATGAAAATCATGACTAATGAAAAAAGTAAAAGAAAATCTGGATATGCTATAAAATCATAAATGAAACCCAACCAGATATATTAGAAACAGGACAAAGTGAAAATAGAATTAATTATTTCCTAGGCCTCTACAGAGGAAAAATCCTAGCAATATCTATGTCATATCCGAAAGATCAGAACTCTCACATCAAAGAAAAAATATTGTAAGCATCCAGAAAGAATGGGTCTAGGTATAAAGGAATTAGCTTTTACTAACAAATGAAAGGTTTGGGAGTTTATTAATCTAAAAGGCAAAAGGCATTGTCCTTACAAAAAAGAAAAAACTTAGCAAAGTTGAATATATAATGTTACAAATGAAAAAATAGGCCTTTTGTGTAATAGGGTATTTGAATGTATTTTTTATTGAAAGAACAAAGCTATGTATGAAAAGTAAATTTATCTGAATAATTGGAAATAATATATTTTGACGGGGTAAGAGAAGCAAGTTTCCTTTAATATCCTTAAGATTGTTGAAAGAGTTAAATAAGAATACCAGAAGTCCATGAGAGCAGACTGATTTTGTTGTGAAAATTTTAAGAGGGGAAAGAAGGAAGCCCACTACCACAGAAAGGAGGAAGAAGAGGATAAGACTTGCAGTTTCTCAAATTGGAGTATGTAAGAAGAGTATACAAACATGAAAGGAAAGATGGGGTTAGAGGGCATTTGATGAAGGTCACTTTTACTTAAAATGGACAAAGGAAAGTTGAGTATACTCATGCAAATAGTTTGGTTTGACAACATATTCAGCAAGTTAACAAGTAGGTAGTTACTTAAGAGGGAGTACTTGCAAGGAAAACAAAGTTTCTGAACCTGAATGAAGGAATAAAAGGGGGGAAAAATGGGGGAAAAAAAAAAGGAACACAACAGTTAAAAAGAGACTGGGGTTTGGGGAGTGAGAATATCAGTTATAATCTCAATCCCGTCCAACAGATTGTCCTCACTTCCCCTCCCCAAGATACTCAGTCTCCTCCTATCTTTTATTTCCCTGCTGCCCAAAAAACACACCCAGGATCTCTCCCACTCTTTAAGATTGTCCATTAAATTCTATCTTCCCTGATAGCCTAAATCTCCTTTTTCCTTTCTTGGGCCAAACCCAAGTACAGTAGTTGTTTCTACTTCATTTCCTCTTATTTTGTTCTAAACCCTTTCTAAGCTGACTTCTATCTAGTATAAGTTCTTACTACTTATTCTTTGGATGATTGCTATAGACTCTTAATTGAGGTCCCTAAGTCACCTCTCAGCATTCCAACTCATCACTGATACAGACAGCAAAATGATTTTCTTAAAGTGTAGATCTAACCATGTTAACCAATACCTTTCTCCCTATGCCCTTTCCCCAGTGAATTGTAGTGACTCCTTATTGCTTCTGGAATCAATTATTAACTCTTCACAACTTGCCCCTAAGCTTTCTTTTCACTCTCATTAGATCTTCTGCTTCTGTACTCTGTGATCTATACAATTGGCTATTTTGCCATTACTGACATATGACAGCATTTCTCCACTCGGTGCCTTTGCATTGGCTATTTCTTTTCCTGTTATATACAGCCCTTACCTCTGTCTTTTGGAATCTTTGATTTACAGCATGGCTCAATTCACATGCTAGTTTCTACATATAAGACCTTTTCTCATTACCTTAATTAATAATGACTTCCCCTTCCCACCAAGATTACCTATTATTTTCTCCAAATATGTATGTATATGTGTGCATGTGCATTTACATATGCATGTGTAAGGTGCTTGAGAACAAGGAGAATGACATTTTTATCATTATCTATAGTGCTTAGCATGCATATAGTAGGACTTTAGCAAATGTTTGCTAATTGAAATGCTCAAATGGATCTGAGATGATGTGTTATTTACTATAGTAGTACATTTTGCTATTCAGCCATCCCTGTTCATCCTGTAACACTTTAATAAATGTTTAATAATCTTTCCATGAATTTGATACAGAAGGGTTTATATAATTTGAGGAGGGGAGGATTGGAGGGAGGTTTTCTCGCCTGATGCTCTTACATGTGATCAGCCTTTCTTTTTTGTCTATGCATTTCTTTGATGGCATCTTTACACTGTTTGTACTTTACAATTATGTATTTGTAATGTCTACTTACGTATATTATGTGTCTCCTTGGGTTTTTATTTTTTAATCGGCAAAAATCTGCCTTCTTTTTCTCTCGCCCAAATCCCTTCCCACATCCGATGCCCTGTACACATTGAGAATGAAAAAAACAAATACCTAGGTGGCTCAATGTGCTGGCCTAAAATCAAGAAGATTCATCTTCCCGAATTCAAATCTAGTCTTATGCACTTGCTAGCTAGTGTGACCTTGGGTAAGTCACTTAATCCTGTTTGCCTCAGTTTCTTCCTCTGTAAAATGAACTAGAGAACGAAAAGGCAAGCCCCTCCAAGAAACCAAATAGATCACAGACACATGACTGAAACAGTTGAATAACAAAATAACCAAAACAAATTTTCCCTTAGGCTGTGTCCAAACAAACAGGGATCATTTAACACTATGATTCTTTCACCTTTCTATCAAGAGATGGATAGCAAATTTAGTCACCAGTCCTCTGGAATCATGCATGGTCACTACTCTTATTGGAATTCCTAATTCTTTTTAAATTATTGTTAGGAAAAATTTTCTACTTGTTCTGTTCATTTCCCTCTGTGTCAGTTCTTCTCAGGTCTCTCTGAAACCAACCTCTTCCATCATATTTATGTACCATGCCACATTCAGCCATTGCCCAATTTATGGGCATCCCCTTAGACATTCAAAAAGAGCTGTTCTTATTTTTGTACATTATTATGTTACGAAAATTGTTTGGGTAATAGTCTCTTTTAATTTACCCTTCCTAAAATTTCCCCTTTTTCTCCTTCCATTTAACCTGCACCCAACTATGTATTCTTCCCTCCTTTGACTCTTTCAGATGAGAGTGAAATTTAAGTATCAATTGTTCCCTTCCTTACTCTAACCACCAGCCCTCTTTGTATACATAGCAGAGTTCTTCCTAATCTTCCTTTCTCTTCAAGCACTTTCTACTATCCCTTTCCCCCTTTACTGTAAAATCTCTTTTATGTAAGAAAACTTATCCCATTCTACCTTTCCCTTCCTCCTCCCACTGTGTCCCTCTTTCTGACCCCTTAATTGTTTTTTAAGATATCGCTCCATCAGAGTTGTCAGATCCATGTCTTCTGTCTGTATGTACTCCTTATAACTACTATAATGATGATAAATTCTTAGGAGTTAACAAGTATCGTTTTCCCATGTAGGAATGTAAAGTTTCACCTTTATTGAATCCCTTTTTGTGCTTTTATGTCTCTGTTTTTGGAAGTCAGATTTTTTCTTCAATTCTGATCTTTTCATCAGGAATGCTTGAAAGTCCTTGATTGCATTTTCTTCCTAAAGGATTATACTCAGTTTTATTGGGTTATAACCTTAGCTCCATTGTCTTCTAAAATATCATATTCCATGCCCTCAGATCCTGTAATGTAGAAGTTGCTAAATTTTGTGTTATTCAGGATTTCTGAACTGTTCTTCTAGTTGCTGGCAATGTTTTGTTCTTGATCTGGGAGCTCTGGAATTTTCCTTGAAGTTTTCATTTTGAGATTTCTTATAGGATTGATTGATAGATTCTTTTAATTTGTATGTTATCCTCTGGTTCTAGTATATTAGGGAAGTTTTGCTTGATAATTTTTTGAAATATGATTTAGCCTTTTTAAAAAATATCATGGCTATTTTAAGAAATTGAGTGAATCTTAAACTAACGCTCAATTTATTTTACAGGTCAGTTGTTTTCTTCTATTTTTTTTTCTCTTTAAAAATTTTCATGTATGCTTCTTGATATCTCATTAGCTTCTACTTGCCCAATTTTTCAGGAATTAATTTTTTGGGAGGGTTCTTTTTCCACATTCTTTTTCCACCTCTTTTTCCACATTCAGCTAATTCTGCTTTTTAAGGAATTCTTTTCTTAGATGAATTTCCTTATCTTTGTTTCTATTTGGCCAGTTCTGCTTTTTAAGTTTTTCTGGTCAGTGGATTTTTGTATCTCTTTTACCATTTGGCCTATTTTGTTTTTTAAGGTGTTATTTTTTTCAATTTTTTTGTGCCTCCTTTTCCAAACTCTTGATTTTTTAAAAAAATTATTTTTCTTATATCATTCTCATTTCTCAGTGACTCTGTTATAGGAACTTTAAAATCCTTTTTGAGCTCTTCCAGGAGATCTTTTTGGGTCTGAGACAAATGCACATTTTTCTTTGAGGCTGTAAATATAGCAGTTTTGATTTTTATGGCTTCTTTTGCTTTTGTGTTCTGATCTTCCTTGTCACCATGTAACTTTCTACAGTTTTGGGGAGTATTTTGGGGGAGTTATTTGCTTATCTTCCCACCCTATCTCTTTATTTTTAACTTTGTTAAAGAATTGGGCTTTGCTCCACACCTCTGGAGTGGAGGGTGCATTGTCCCAAGCTTCAGGTTTTTCTTGCTGTTGTTTATAGATCCAAACCTGAGGGTCTACAAGTTTTTAGTTCTTCCAAAGTGGGTATGATCTAAGGAGAGGTATGGTCACTCTGCTACTGGCTTGTGGGTTTTTGAGCGACCACAAGTACTCTTTTCTGGCCTGAAACTATGTCTAGTTTACAGGTTAGTTACCACATATAATAGAAAGTAAAAATAATAAAGACCTCAATTATTGGACTAAGGACTTTCTATTCATTAAAATCATCTGGGAAACTGGAAAATAATCTTGCTGAAAAATGGTTCAGCTCAAGTCTCATGTCAAGATTCCAAAAAACATATAACTTAGATATAAAAGGGAACATCATAAATCAGTTTTGAGAAGCAAGAAAGGAAATAACCTTTCAGAATTATGGATAGAGAAAGAATTCACAATTGAACAGATAAGATTACAAACAAAACCAATGCAATTAAAATTAAAAGGTAAAAAGTTAACTGGGAAAATTATTTGAAGCAAGCCTGTTTATTCAAAATTTTTAGTAGATGATTTAAGTACACTGTCTTTGAACCCGCCAGCAACCCCCACTTCCCTTTGGTGCTTTTTATCTCCCTTCCTGAGATGTCAGAGAGGGCGTGATCAACTCCTTTCCTGAGAAGTCAGGGGAGTCGTGATCAACCTCTTTTTCGGTGCTTTTACCTCCTTTCCTGAGAAGTCAGGAAGGGTGTGATCACCTCCCTTTGGGGACTCTGGCTTCCCTGAGGAGTCAGGGATGGCATGACCACCTGTGTTCCAAAATAAAAGAAAGCGGGAGATGTAATGGACTGAAGCTCGAGTTGATGCACTGCGGTCCCAAGCATGTGAGGCTAAATAGTAATTGGACCATACTCTATTAATATATATGCTTGGAGAAACAATGGCCCCCGCTCACTCTTTGTGCAAGTCTTGATGGAAATGACAATTTTGATGGGTGGAAGCAGAGGGGCGCAGAGAGAAGTGGAAAGAGACTGCTGGCTGGAGTCTTGTTGCAGCTGCCCACATTGCTAATCCCCTTTCATCTCAAAAAGAATAAAGATTGAAGATTTTCCCTTAACCTGAATTCCTGACTCCAGATGATTTTAAAATACACGGTCATCATATTAGATGTTTGAAAGAATTTTGGAGTATCAGCAGTCATTTCAAGAAAAGTTCCAAATCAATATAATTAATAAATGCAAACTTGCTTTCAGTTGAGAAAATGCAGGGGGACAGGCCACCATGGTGGTGTGAGATGAAGTGAAGAGTCTGAGGGCTTGTGCTACAGCCTCCAGCTACCACAAAGGTCGACAATGGAATGAATCTGTCTCTCCTTGGCTCCACGTGCTTGAGCTCCTGCCTCCAGTCCTCTTGTCTTCTCTGGCTCTGTCTCCAACTGAGTTTGTCCCAGCTTTATATACTCTGTTCTAACTACATGATCATAGGTGTGAATATTGTGGAACTATATTAAGTACTAAGTACATATACTGAACCAGAGACCTGTTAAGCACCATGCTAAATAACCATTGTCTTATCAATTCCACTGAGTTAGCACCTTGTAAGAATCCTTGTTTTAAGTACAGAGTTCTGGCCCATAACAAGCATGCCCTCATGAAATTGATGTGGTATGCTAATAACTTCTGAATAACCAAATTTTGATATAATTTTCCATAAGCCTTGATGACTGACAGTACCAAAGACCTTTGTCAGACCTATGAATGCTGTACACAGATCTCTGTCCTGTTGGAATTGTCAGGCAGTAAACATCATAGCGACTGTTCCTTGGCCACTACTGAAGCCACACTGTCTCTCAGGTAGATGACCCTTTTCAGGTGTGGGATCACACTATTAAAGATGACTCTAGCAAGAGTCTTGTCAGCAGTGAATAAGAGAGAGATCATCCCCCCCTCCCCCAGAGTGTTACAGGACAATATTCACTTTATCTTTATAAAAATGAACAATGGAGGCATCCTTGACCTCCTGGGGCATAACTTCTTTTTGCCATATAATCTAGAAAATTTCAGCTTTTGTATGAACAATGAGCCCCCATCCCCCTTCATCTTGTAAATCTTAGCTGGAACAGAATCAGCACCAGGTACTTTGCCACATGAAAGTAGCTTAATGGCATTTAAAATCTCTTCTTCATTTGGAACTTCAGCCAGGGAGGGATTGATTTCAATTTGAGGTAAACAATCAATTACTTCAGCTTTGATTGATAATGTCTTGAGGACATTATAGAAGAGTCCAGCTCATTTCTCTAGAATCACTAATCAGTGTGACTTCACCAACACTGAATAGTTGAGATAGGTCTTTGGCCTCTAAATAGCTTTCAGTTTATCGTAAAAATGCTTTGGATTGTTACGGTCAGCATAAAACTGAATTTCACCTGCTTTTTTACTGAGCCACGAATCCTGTATCTCTGTTTCAGTTATACTTTATTTTTGATGGAATTGAAGGCTGTCTTCTTAGAGATGGATGAATTACCCTGCTAGTACACCCTGTGGAGTTCTGTTTTTCATTTAGCAGCTTCTAAATTTGTCTATCATTTTCATTAAACCAGGCTTGAGATTTGTTAATGTTCTGACCCAGATGAGCAAATACAGTGCTATACACCAAATCTCTAAAGGCTGCTCATTCATTTTTTTCCCTGCTGCTGCCAACTATGTGTTGGCTCAATTTACCTTCCAAGTTGTCAACAAACTGCTTGCTATCAAAGAAGTGCTCTAATCTGTTGACATTAATTAACTGTACTAGGTTTTTTATTTTTATTTTTTGGCTTTGGGGTCAACACTTGTGTTGAATATTCATATATTATAGTGTTGAATATATATATATATATATATATATATATATGTGTGTGTATATATATATATATATATGTTCATATATGAATATTCACATTTGAATGTGAATATTCAGCTTGGAGAGGATGTCTGTGATCAGTCCAGCATTGGTGCACCACACATTGCCTTAGTTACTCTCACCATCCTGTCTATCTCTTCTTCATACTGGGCTGTTACCACTGTGTATGCTACAACTTCTTGGCATCACAGGTGAGCTTTAGGTGGATCAGGTGTACACCAAAGGTAAAACCTAGCCTTGTAAAGGGTTTAG
This sequence comes from Sarcophilus harrisii, assembly GCF_902635505.1. NCBI lineage: Eukaryota > Metazoa > Chordata > Mammalia > Dasyuromorphia > Dasyuridae > Sarcophilus > Sarcophilus harrisii. The sequence goes on along the minus strand of NC_045427.1, from coordinate 113,586,274 downwards.
CAGCCCTCACCCCAGAGGTACTTTCCTGAACATACTCTATATACCTTTCCACCTCACCCCTCCTTCACATTCTTGATATTACTTCATTTTCTATGGTTCCTTTAACAAGATGTTTCACTGCTTCTCCTTTTTAATTCTATTTTTGCTTTTGGGTTGTTTGAGATCCTGAGTGGTACCCCTGCAGTTTTTATTTCAGGTGAAGCATAATAGAGTCTGCTCTAGCTCCTCATTTTAACTCTGTGTTTGCTGTTTCAAATGTGTTTCTTGTAAACAACATATTGTTTGATTCTGATTTCTAATCTCTTTTGCTATCGACTATTATTTTGATGCATGAGAATATCTCATTCACATTCATAGTTATGAACTATGTATTTCTTTCCATTTATTTTCTTCTGTTTATCCCTCTCTCTCTTCATCCTATTCCTCATCTGAAATTATTTTTTTTTTGCTTCTGACCACTACCTTCTTTTATCTTCTCTTGTTTTTTACCACCATCCCCATTTAGTTTTCTCTCCTTCCTCTCCCTACTTGTTGTTCTCTTACCACTTAAGTGTGTATAAATAATTTCCCTTTTTGAACAAATTTGACAATTTGACAACAAATTGATTGAGGTTAAAACATTTCTCCTCTCCCCCAACATTCTCCCTCCCCCTTATTATTAAATCTCCTCCTTGCATGCATCTTTTATGTGAGCTAATTTTCCCTATTCTTTCTCTTCCTTCCTCACTCTTTCAAGGCATTCCTCTTTCTTGTAAAGTCCAGGCTAACTCTCTGGAGGGCCTCCGGATCAGTCAAAGTCCTTGGTCTTTAGGTGGAGAAGGGAAGGAGTCAGGCAAGCTGCGGTATTCTCCAGCTTCTCCTCCTTGTCCTGTAGCCAAGTGACCTTGACCTCTCTTTCTCAGCCCTCCAGTCCTTGCTAATGATTACCTCACTACCACAATTCAGCGAGCACCATTGGTGAGGAGAGCCATCACATTACCATATCACCTAAGTATATGCTTAAGTGCTCTTCTGTCTGATTTAAGTATGCCTTTTCAGAGTTTCAGCCCTCTACACTTTATCTTTCCTTTCTAATTTTCACTCTTTTGACTTTGGTTTTTTTTTTTCTGTTTTCTTTCTCATTGTTTTATGAAATCATTAGATTTTTCTTCCTCACTTCTAATTTTTAAGGAATTATTTTAACTTTAGGGAGATTTTATTCCAATTTATTTATTGGCCACTTTTGCTTTTAAAGGAGTTGTTTTCATCAGTCAATTTTTCAAAATCTTTTTTTTTTTTGCTCTTCTAAGAATCTTTTGGAGTTGTTTTCTATTCCCTCCTTCCCCTTCCCCCCTTTTTTCCCTGTGAGGCTTTTTTGTAGTTGTTTTGACTTCATCAATTTCTGAGTGTACCTTGGTCTTCCCATCATGGTAGCCTTCGATGGTCACATCCTTCCACCCACTTCATTTTTTCTGTTTGCTCATTTTTCCACCCTACTTCTTGATTTGGAACTGTATATTAATGTTAATCTCTGTTCTTGGTGTGGGGCATGGGAGAGGTGATGCCTAAAGCTTTTTTTTTTTTCCCCACTGCTATTTTCAGAACTAGTTCTGGGAGTCTGGAATTTGTTGATACTTCTAAGGTGATATGATCTGTAGAGAGGCACTCTCATCCTTACCTAGGAAGAGTCCTTTATTCTTGGGATTGTATTTAAAACTTCCTCTGGGACCCTCCTCTTTAGAGTTCTTTATTTGGGACTAAAAGTGATGCTGCCTTTCTGGACTTCCATATCTTATTGAGCAAAAGCACCTCTCTCTGTCTTTGAACTGTAGTAACTCATAAGTAGGTATAGGCATCAGAGTTACCAGTTAGTATCTGGGTCCAAGGCTAGCACAGAGGTACCCCACAATTTCTTTCTCATTAGTTGCCAGGTTCCTTTATTATCTCTGAATTGAGAGCTCCCAAAACTGCTGCTGCTCCTTTTACTAGTTGTGAAAGTACTTGGCAGACAGTTTTAGCACAGACTGCTGATTGATTTTATGACAACAAAATTTATTACTCCAATTAAAATTAATATGAACTATACCTGAATATGAAGTGATTTATTTATATGACACTATATGAAGATTTTCTCTTAAATTTAATTTGGGTTAGTTAAAAAGAACTTTGGAGACCTGAAATTGTTAACATAGTTTGGATATATTGTTACTGGTCAAAAAAAACTAAAGACCTAATGTTTATAATGGAGCAAAACCAATATAGTTGGTTTTTTTTTTTTTTTTTAATAAAAAGGTCAACAGCTTATTTAGTATCTGAAAGATCCATAAAAAGACATTAAAATGAATTGTCTATCATGAAAAGATGTGGCAAATAGTTCAATAACATGAACTATTCATGTTAATAAAATAAAAAAAAATGAAAATTCTGTAAGGTGTGCAAAGCATTTAATAATATTGGAGTGTTATTTATAAAATGAAAATTTATCAGTTTTCTCAAGATATGTTTTGAGATTTGCTTTAAACCTGGTTTTTACCCCAAATGTTCTTGCCAGGCATGGTCATTCTTTCTACACATTTTCTTAGCATCATAGAGTTAAAAGTTTAAGGAAAATTCAAAGAAATTGTTATTCTGAATCGTTTAAAAAATTCCATGTTTTATGTGTGTATCATGAATATTTTTACTATTTAATTTAAATCAGATATTCCTAACTTGGGATCTTTGAATTTTTTTCATAAATGTTTGGTAATTAATACAACATGAATTGGTTTCCTTTGTAATCCTAAATGTTTTGTGAATTTAAAAAACATATATTGAATAGGTTTGTTATCATCAGATTGCCACAAAATGGGTATGTAACACACACAAAAATTAAGAGACAAAGAACCCTTAATCTATATCTTTGCTTGAAAACTTTTCTAAATCTTTATTAACAAAGACTTGTTAATTAGACTTATTGTTCACTATTAGTGGTCTCAGTCATCTCCATCAACTTGAAGATAGTTATGAAATTTCATGAACTAAACTATAATTTGTCACATGTACACCAAAGTAGAGGACAAATAATGGACTCATTAATTGTTTTCTGAACCTAAAAAAAAAACCCAACTCTCCAAGAATTTAAAGAAATTTGATATGAACTGCATTTAAGAATTAAGTATTCAGGAACTGAATACATTTAAATTTCTTCCTTCAGCCCTATTCTGTTCCTTCATTTCTATAGTTGCTGCAAATTCTTCTCTTTAGAACTACCCTTTGATTAATTGAAAGCACTAGGAATGTCTCCACCTTCTTTTCCCTTATCTGGCTATATGGGTACCTGATATTCCTTTGTTAGATGTACACGAAATGTACTCTTTGTTGTTGATGCAATGCTCTCTTACAATAAGTAGTTCATTTTAATCCATTATATATCCCCCAAATATTCTTCATCTGTGGTTCTAAAGAATCTACTTTGAATAAAAAATTATGAGTTCTCCAACATGATTCATAAAGAAATGAGTATTTAAAAATGAATACGTATATAAACAGAAAAAAAAAGAAAAACGTTAAAAAACAATGAGCATAATACCTCAGACAGTGAAATTTTTATCATTTAGGCAGAAATATAGGACAAGTGATACAAGTATACTCTAAGGTATCTCTTAAGAACTGTAGAATCAATTGTATGATGTGGAAGACAGTGGCACAGGACTATCTAGCATGATGTACCCTCATCAGAGAAGGTGCTGTGCTCCATGAGCAAAGCAGAATTGAATTAGTGAAGGAAACATAAAATACACAAAATTAGAGAAGGTAACTCAAATGTTCATATGAACTGTTTGTGTTCAAACTGTATTCCAGAACATTCCAATCTTGTATGGTCTGATTAGTCACAGTTGTACTTGCTGTAACTCGATTTTAACATACTGATGTCATTGGTCCTTATAAAATAGCAAATTACATAGGCATCAGGAAGGGAGATTGGATAAGAAAAGACATTCTTGGAACTTGATTTAGTGTATAAGTTCACAGATGATGTTAACCCTAATCTTCTGCTCTAAGAGCCAGTGGCTCTTCATGAAAGTTCTCTTAGCTGACATAGGGAAGGGAAGGGAGAAACCTTAGATACCAGGTACTGTGCTTAGCACTTCTTACTCATTTGATCATAATTCAGTCCTGTCTTCTTTTTCTCCTTTGGCTATCCCCAGCGCAATTAGTTCTTGGTTCAGCTCTTTCTCACCCTGCCTACTCTGTCCTTTTTACTTCCAGACCCTCCGAATCTCCATCCTTCTTTTTATACAAATTTCATAGAACAGTACCAGGTCTCCTACACGTTGATTTTGATTGATTTTGTGACATGTACAGGTCTTGATTGAACTGTGTTCTATTTGCTTTAGTCTACAAGAGTTCTAACTCTTTGTCCAAGATAATTAATGGAGCAGTACCATTTACACTGATAATATAAATGCCTGGATTTTTACTTCATATAAAAGGAATTTAGTTTAGTATACCTGTCATATACAAAGCACTTAATAAATATTTTTTTTATGTCTGGTCTGATATGAAGTTTGTTCTCTTTTAAAATACCAGTTTCTAAATGCCAGTTTAATTTCCTTTCAGAAATGTGAAGCACTGTATCAGTGGAAATTAGCTCACTAAAAAGGGACACTATTTTAAGCTGAATTTAGCTTTTCTTTGAGCCATATAATTTGCTTGTTCTCTTTATCCAGACAGGAATGGTACGTTGTGATACAGCAGTTGGAACACCTGATTATATATCACCTGAAGTTCTGAAGTCACAAGGTGGTGATGGCTACTATGGACGAGAGTGTGATTGGTGGTCTGTGGGTGTTTTCCTTTTTGAGATGCTTGTTGGTGAGTAAACACGTTCTCCTGATCTTCTTCCTTTTTCTCCTCCTTCCACCCAACAAAATATTAATTTGAGAACTTGAATAGACAAAATTATGGGTGTGTAAGTCAAGTTAACAATAATTTATTAAGTTTTAGGCACTGTGTTAAGTTTGGATGAAAACACAGGGGAAATACCATTCCCTCCTCTCAGGTAGCTCACAGATTAATGAGATAGACAACAATGAAAAGAATTGTGTACAAACAAGCTATCTGAAGGATAAATGGGGGTGACCCCAAAAGGAAAGCACTAACATTAAGGAACATCAGGAAGGACTTCATGCAGAAAGTGAGATTGAGCTGAGAATTGGAGGGAAGTAAAAAAGCAAAGATGTAGAGGAAAGAATTATGGATGGGGGGGGGGAGGGGTGAAGAGGGTTAGGGTTATGTATGGAATAAGGCAATGGGATATTTTATTCAAGGAATAGCAAGGAGGCCAGTGTCACTGAATTATAGAATATGTTAGAAGGCAAAGTGGAGGGGTTAAAGTGTAAGGTGACCAGCCAATTATGAGAAATGTTACAAAGAAGGTAGCTTTGACAGGACATGGCAACTGATTGGCTATGGGGGATGAAAAAGAGGATTTGAGGATGGTTCCTAGGTTTTGAGTCTGGGAAGTGAGGAGGATGGTGTTGCCCTTGACAGTAAGGGGGAACTTTGGAACAGGAGTGGGTTTGGAGGAAAAGTTTTTGGATATGTTGAGTTTGAGATATTTGTGGGACATCTATTTCAAGATGTCTAATGGGTTATCACAGATGCAATAATAGTTTTCAAAGAAGAGATTAGGGATAGCTAAATAAATCTGGGCGTCATCTACATAGATAATTGAATTAATGGGAGTTGATGAGATACCAAGAGAGCTAGTATAGAAGAAAAAGTGGAGAGGTCCTAGGACAGAGTTCTGAGGGGCACCCGGTGCACAATCTGTACAAAGATTCATTTAAAAAAAAAAAGAGAGAGAGAGACAGACTAGAAGAAGCAGCCAGTTAGGAGAAACCAGGAGAGAACAAGGTCATGAAGACCCAGAGAGAACAAAGTATCAAAGAGGAGAGGATGATTAGTAGTGTCAAAGGACGCAGAAAGTTAAGGATGAGAATTGAGAAAAAGCAATTAGATTTGGCCATAAGGCAAGAAATTTAAGAAGATTGAGAGAAAGGAAGTTCAGACATTGTTGTGCTTATCTGTGATGACTTCATAGCAGTTGTATCTTCAAGTAAGGTAGGAGTGAGAAGGACTGTGGCATTTCCTGTAATTAAGAAATATGGAAGATAAAGCAAAATTTTAGGAGAATTTTAATTAATTGTTCATTGGATATATCCTGTGTTCTTGGCATGGTGGGAAATTATCTCAGGATTTATTTCCAGGGTTTAATTTGAACAGACTGGAGTATAAAAAGGATCTTAACAGGAAGATTTTTCATTTTTGCATAAAAGCTTTTTATGCTAAAGGTGGATTGACCAAAGAAATAGAACTATAACTGAAGTTGTTTCTGTTCTCAGGTTTCATCAAGGATATTGGTTGAAAACATTTTATTCCTCAAAAACTCATAGAATTTTAGGACTAGAAAGGATCTAATAATTACTTTACTCAAACCTATACATTTTAAAGATGAAACAGAGACTCAGCAAGTTTGAGATGCCCAAGATTACATAGTAGCAATGCTAGATTAGAGCTCAGGTCTCTTGATTTCCACTTTATGGTTGTTTTGATGTACCATGAGGTCTTTGATATTCATTTTAATAGGTAGTCAAAGCTACCAATGTCAAAGATGACATTTGATCAAGGGTAGTTTCAAAGTGATTGTTGAATGTTTTTTTAGGTATAGTTCTATTCAGGATTTATAAAGGGTCAGGGCATTAAATTAGGTTGAATTTTAAATAGCTAAAATAATGTAACACTTATATACATTTATACTTTTATACATACTTTGGGTTTCTAAAATTACTGGACACCAAATGTAATTAACATCTTCTCTGATGGTACTGATCTTAGCTAAATGTTTCTCATTCTATTCAGATTATTTGTGTAAGACATTTTAAAATTTTTTAGTCCAAGGACAACAGACTTTATTAGAAAAATGAATCTTTCTGGTATTAGGTACAACCTTTATGTAATAATTACATTTTAGTAAGAGAAAATTTTGAATTGGATGAATTAATATTTATCTTCTCATTACGACCAAATCAAGATTTGTGAACGACTTTATGAATATTTCTTTTTCTTTCTCTGACTTGGAATCTCTCTTATTCGTCATTTCCCCCTACTTCTTTCCCCTTTCTCACATACACACACTCATTCACATAGTAGATAACAAGGTATCCTGAGGGAGAACCAGGAGGAAGCATGTGCCAAATTGGTCAGATTTCTACCCCATCTTAATCATCATCTCTTCTCAGACACCAGTGAAGATAGCTTAGGACCCTGAGTCTAAGCATATTGGGAATAGCCATGCTTCTGGCTTTGTGCCTTCAGTCAACATCCTGGGAAGCAATTCCTGTGGATTTACCCATCTGAGAACCCAACAAAGTTCTTACCATCAAAATCCTTGGCACTGTCAAATGATTCACCATCGGAAACTGTGATAAGATCTTTATCAATGGAAATGACATTAAAGAAGCAGCATTACTATCTGCTTTACTAGTATACTCTAAGTACCATGGGGACCTTTCCATATTAATTGCAGCCAAAATTGCGATGTTTTGTCTTCTCCAATGTGTTGTCTCCCCTAATACAATGTGACTTCCCTAGACAGCTTCTACTCTTGTCTTACATTTTCTATTTGTATTTTCAGTACTTAGCACAGTGCTTTTCATATATTAAGCTCACAATAAATGCTTTATTCATTAATTTCCTTAAACACAATTAAATCAGGTGGCTTTATTAGTTCTCATAATGAAAATATGATAGAACTAATACTTGAATAATACCTAACTTGGAAAACTTAGTAGAGGAGTGTATACTTTTTTTTTTTGCTTATGTTTTTTGTTTTGTTTTTATTTTTTTGGACAAAGATTGTTTCTAGAGAAGATAAGGCTAAAAAAAATTTCATTAGTAGAATAATTGTTAAAACCATTCTCAAGGGTTTGGAATTAATAGGTAACAGAAGTAGTAGGGCTTTGTTCTTGTGATTTGAAATGCCTTCTTCAGATGCAGGTTATTTTCTGATATCTTAATCTCCTGCCCTAAGTATGCAAAATAGATCATTTTACCTTTCTTCTTTGTACGTCAGAGTGTGACCCAGTCAGAGAATGGCCTACTTCGTTTGAGGGCTTTGTTTTTTATTCTTTGTTCTTGTTCTCTTTGTTAGTACTCTCTTTTCTCATCTAACTGGTTCTCCCTCTTCCCTCTGATTATACATTAGAATGAATCCAATACCCGTATTATATGAGTATTATCACTATAGCCATATTCTTCTTCTAGAAATTAAAAAGTATTTCTTGAAAGTAGGAACTTATTTGGAGAAAGCAGCTATCTTTCTTTTACATTGTTAAAAATATAACATTCTTTTTCAGAACTTCCCCATAATTTTACTTTCTCTGAGATCAGTTGGTTTCTCACTATTCCTTAGATATAAGTTGCTACTTTGGATTCTATAAGGAGAATTCACAAGAGGTTATATTATGATTATATATTATATTTCTGGACCTACTGTATGAATGATACTTTGGTCTCTAAAAATTACCTAGATCCTTTCTGGGGTTCTGGAAAGTGAAAGAGGAATATGGGGGGGTCACTGTTTAATGTGAGTACTTGGTTCAATTCAGGACTAGCAGAATTGCTTCCAAGAATATTCAGGGAATAAGAGACTCATTGTTAAGGCCATAGAAGGCTGTTAGGCTTAAAGGTGAATCCTTTTAAAATTAGCTCTAATATCATATCCTTAAAATTCAGGAAAGGAACATTAGAATAAGGACATAGAAGTTTAAGCAAAAAAGAATCAATTCTTTTCATTAGCTCATTTTTTATTTTGGTTCTGTTAACACCCTTGACATTTTAAAAACTTAAGAGTTAATATTGAATAGAGTTTAATTTGATCTGTTCTAATAATTAATATTCTGACTTATCTGGCATTGTATCTTTTAAATCATTACCTACATCCATATGAGAAATAAATGAATACGAATTTTGCAACTAACATTTGTTTGTTTCAATATGTTTCTAATCAATTTACTTTTCATTGTTTTCTTTGAATTTTAGGGGACACTCCATTTTATGCAGATTCACTTGTGGGAACATATAGTAAAATCATGGATCATAAAAATTCACTAAATTTTCCAGAAGATGCAGAAATATCCAAGCATGCAAAGAATCTCATATGTGCTTTCTTGACTGATAGGTAGGTATACCTTTAATTTCTTCACCAATAAATTCTTTGAAATTTGTTATAAATGAACATATAGTTAATTCCCAGTTATTAACATGTAAAATAATGTAGAATACCTAATCACAATATATTAGAGCTGGGAGAGACTACAGAGGTCATCTAGTGCATCTCCCTCATTTTATAAAAAAGGAAACTGATATCCATAAAGAAGAAATTAATTTCCTTATGTCATAGGGTTGAAATCTAGGTGTTCAGTGCTTTTAAAAGTTTGTGTATATTTCATTATTAAAAGACATTATGATATACCAGATAGAGAGCCTACCTTACAGTGAAGACAGTGACCTGAGTTGAGATCTGCTCTATGACTTATACTCACTGTAGAATTTGTCTGTGGTAGGTTGCTGAACCTTTCAACATCTTGTCATTTGATACCAGACAGTGCTTTTTGAATTGCAGGGTATAGAGCAGTTGTTGACCTACAGTAATAGGAAGAATTTCCTTTTTAAAAAATAAGTCTATTCAGAGTAAATACAAAATGAGTAAATTAAATCCAGTACAAAATAATACAAAGTAATTACATTACAAAATAGTTTAAGAAATGGGACACACCAGCACTTAGGAAGATTGTTCTTCAGTATTCCCTCATCTGTAAAATAGAAATGATAATAGCCCTATCACTTACCAAATTATAAGGATCAAATAAGATGATGGGCACAAAGTGTAGCCTTTTTGTTTTGCAAAAAGGAATTTTGTACAAATATTTGTTGCTGTTATATGGTGTGACTTTGAGGGTAATCCAACATTTAAAAGTCTTGGGTTAGCCAACATATTGGATTAGCCCTTTCCAACTGCTTTGACTGTTATTGAGTCATGTCTTAATGGGTCTACCAGAATAAAATGTCTTTTAAAATGAACCTGAACAAACACATTAAAGTCGGCCTTCTGAAAAACAAAATCATAGAATGCTTTCTGAAGACAGCTGTTTTTCTTGAATGATCAATACTTTTGCCTCCTTTAATACGATTACTATTATACCTTCTTAATTGAAGAGAGCTATTTGTATGGCAGAATGTCTCAAACTTCAAAACCATTTGTTTGTCATTATAATGCTTTTTAATTTACATTTGAATCTGAGACTTCATGAGCTGCAAGTTCTTAAACCTTTGAAGCTAAGTAATTGTTCCATGCTCTAAAGACTTGTGATGAAATAAAAATACTATTTGCTCAATTCATTCTTAGTCCTCATCTTTTAATAACAAATGCATAGCATATCCATTTAGATGAATGCCTTAAAACATCAAGGTAGAATACTACCTGAAGAGAGTACTAAAATGACAACTTTTGTTCCATGACTTTCAACTTTCTCAGGCTTCAGGCTCTTCCTCTATAAAATGAAAAGCTTTTTTGATTTGAAAAAGATTTTGTGATTCCCTGACCATATGGGATCCTGCTTGACTCAAATTGAATGTAAATAGCTGTTAATTCTGCTTTGGGCAGAAACCCTGAGAGTCTTCCCCTCCCACATTGATTCATGCATTTATTTATTTAGATTTTTTTTTTTTTTTGACTAAGTGAAAGAGGAGATTCTTTGTCTCAATTGCTCCTTTGCCTTAATCACTGAATGGGTGTGGCCTTAGTCCAACTCAGAACTGTTGAAGACCTTAGCTTAAAAAAGCTGTTTCCCATTTCATCTAGGGCCATCTCCAGTTGTCTTGATCTATATCTTGTCACTGGACCCAAATGGCTGGCTCTGGAAGGGAAAAAGAGGCACGTGGCCTTGCACAGCCCTCCTTCACTTAAATCCAGTTCATTTGCTGTGACATCACCTACCTGATGCCATGGTCCTCTTGAAGGATGAAGGACTAACTATAACACTTTTGTTCCATCTTCATTCTCTGTCATGTCCCCTGGCATCGTGAAGTTTTTAGATTTAAAAGGACTTTGCTAATAACTGATTTTTAGCCCAAATCATAAGTAATTTGAAGATAAATTATAATAGAGCTAAATGAGCGGAGGAAGGGGGAATTTTAAATTGTTAAATTTAAATTGTTAATTGTTGCTAATTGTTTAACAATTCTAGTGAAAGTTTTGTGAGAAAGAGTTAATATAATGCAGAAGAATAAACACCGCATTTGGAGTCTGAAGATCTTGTAATCTTGCAATTACTTATACTTTTCTCATTTGTAAGATAAAACATTGGAGAAATTGACTTCTGGGGGCAGCTAAGTGGTGCAATGAATTGAGCAGTGAATTGAGGACTGGAGTTCAAATATGACCTCAGACACTTAACACTTTCTAGCTGTGTGACCCTGGGCAAGTCTCTTAACCCCAATTGCCTGGGAGGGGGAAATACTTTCTCTTTTAGGGGGAAAGAGCATTTTTACTGATACCTTTTGTTCTTGCACTAATTATTTCTGATTATATCTTCTCTCACTTGCCTAATAAGCTTTCCCTTATAACAGAGAAAAATATTTAAGTAAAAACAAATCTTAGTGCCTGTGTCTGTATTTAATATATTGTACCTCCACCTATCTATGTAATGAAAAAGTTGAAGTGTTGCCTTTAAAAAAAAATAAATCTAATGGGAGTGTGATCTGTTGAAGAAAACAGGATTGTAAAAGCATGTTGAGTGAGGCTTCTGTCAAGGAAAAGAATTCACTCATGAAAGGGCTGCTTCAGTAGTTTTCTTCCTACTTCTGTAGTTGAAGGAATGATTAGTGGGTAGAGAACAGATATTTAAGTAGAGTTTAATACCATAAATGTGGCCAGGAATATTTCCTCCCAAATATGTGCAACTTTCCCTATTTATATTAAGCATAATTTTGAGAATTTATTTTAAAACAACTACATGACTACAATTGAGACACTTCGGAAGAATGAAATTGTTTGCTCAAGTGCTGTAGTTTTTACATATAAATAGAAGAGTAATAGTCATATATAAAATTTTACATTTTTTAATTACTTCAGATATCTTGGCAAAAATACTGAGAGGGTTCTTTTTTTTTTTTTTTTTTTTAAGTTGAAGGGGTGGTGGATTTTTAAAAATATATCAGAAAAATTTTGAATGACTCTTGTGTGTCCTAAGCCAAATTTCCCTTCATGTACGTCTCACAGTTTGTCATGTGGTTTGGCAGCCTTTGCATTTATGGTTTATTTATTTAATTTAAAAACTGTACTGTGTGCTCTCTTTCCACACCAAATTGAGAAGGAAAAATGTTCCTCTCACGTGGCACATTTACCCTTACAGCCATTTTGGTACATCCTTTAAATGCTGACAAAAGTAAAACTTGTTCCTAATTCTTTTCTGATTCTCTTTTGGATTTAATAATTAAAGAGATAATCAGATTATTGCTGAAAGGAGTCTGTCTTTATTTGAATACTTCCAGAGACTTCCCCCCTTTTCATAATGTAACTTTGAATCAATTGGTATGTTTAGGGAGGTGCGACTTGGGAGAAATGGGGTAGAAGAAATCAAACAGCACTCTTTCTTTAAAAGTGATCAGTGGAATTGGGATAACATAAGAGAAAGTAAGTATTTTAATTAAAATATGTCATGCCATCATTTGAAAATTGATAAGCTGATAATCTATTTTGGATTAATAAGAGTATTCATTTCTCAATTAAGAGATGTCTGTGTATACTTTTTCTGTATAGCATTTTCCATAACTAAATGTAATATTTTTTTAAACTGTTTTAATGATGTTATTGGAATTTTAGTTTTATGACATCAAAAGGTTTAAAATGTGTTAAGGAATCATGCAATTTTTATTATTGGATAGGGAAAATTAAAATGTAATTAAACAAGTTATTCAAATACTTTTATTGAAAAGAGCCTCATAGCTAAGTACAATGAATTTATTTTAACTTAATTCATATTTTGTATAATTTTTTTACATAAAGAAAATTGTTATGTAGAAATAGAAAATTTATTTTTCTACTTAAGATTTAAAAAAAATTCTGGCAGTTGTAGAAATATTGTATATTAACTATTTGCTTCAGAAAAGAGATGTTTTTATGTGATGTGTTTTAGTGTTTGTGCAAAATAAATGTATAACTTTTACAGCAGATTTTTACCCTAAATAAAGTGCTTCTTTAATGCTATTATCCTAAAGTGATAAATATATGATAAAGAAAATGTTAATTTAGCAATTTAAGATTACAGTTGGAGTATTTGTTAAAATTAGATAATTCCCTTTTTTTTAGTCTCAGGTAAAAATCATTTTACTTACTGGATATCTCTCTTGGTTCCTCATTTTTAAAACGGATTTAATATTTTTCTTTTAAATGTAAATTCGTAATAAAAATATACAATTAAAATATATTTTATGTATTCATAAAAAATGCTTCCTTTCACATTTTGACAAGGAATAAAATCAGTATTTTGTTTTTTTCCTTAAAGCTGCAGCTCCAGTAGTACCTGAACTCAGCAGTGACATAGATAGCAGCAATTTTGATGACATTGAAGATGATAAAGGAGATGTGGAAACCTTTCCAATTCCTAAAGCCTTTGTGGGAAATCAACTGCCTTTTATAGGTTTTACCTATTATAGCGAAAATTTGTATGTGATTCATTGAAAATAGTGTTTTCTTTAACTTACTAAAATTTTAAATATGCAACAGATTTTAGTTAGTATTGTTTGGATTTAGAATGTGAAACGATTAATTTTTTAATATTGAAATGTGCTTTGTTAATAATTTTAAGCCTAGAAATGTCTAACATGATATGTAATCTAAAGTTTTATGATCCTATTCTACACAGCTTAAACAAAATAGTTTTGTTCACTTGGTTTTATTTGCTTTATGAATCATTCATTTAACAAATGTATAGAAAGTGTGAGACTTTACTGGCTATTTTGGAGCATATAAAGACAAATGGTAGACCCTAGCCTTTTGGAGCTTCAGGTTGAGTAGCTGAAATAAGATAAGCATACAAGTAATCATAAGAAAATGTTTTTAGTGCAGTGCAGGGTTAGAGATTAGGTTAGATCCAGAGTAGGGGCATTCTTCAATGGAGAAATTGGTATTTGAACTAGGCCTTGAAGAATGAATAGAACTTGGGGGAAATGGCATCCTAGGTCAAAGCAATACTTTGAAGAGAAATGTAAAGACTTTAGAACATCTGCACAAATTCAGGTAAAGTGCAGAGTGAGAGAATGGGAAGCTTTGAAGAGCTAAGGTTAAAAAAAGCATTTTGATAACTAGCTCATGAAAGACTTTGAATATTAAGTTAGGGTGGCTGAACTGTAATTTGGCAGGTAGTGTGGGAAACAAAAATGAAACTGTCTAATCTCAAATCATACATTCTAATGGGGAAGCACCTTTTACATCTAACTATGTGCAGAATATTTATAGAAAATAAATAAAAGGAAATATTGGAAAAATTGCACTATTAACTAAGGGTTGAATAAAGGCTTTATGAAGAAGGTGGCACTTGAACTATGTCTAGAAGAAAACTAAAGTGTTTAAAAAGCAAAGATGAGGAGGAAATGTACTCAAGGCCCAGGTTGAAGCCAGTGCAAAGTATGGAAGGGGGAAATGGAAGATGGTTCTTCAGATATTCAGAGAAGCTGGTGGTCAAGAATGGCTGGGTCACAAAGTAAGGAAAAAGAAATAAAGAAGATTGGAAAGACAAAAAAGGTGCAGTTTGTGAAGAACTTTAAATGCTAAATAGAGGAGCTTATATTTGATCCTAGAGTTTGTTGAAAAGAGGGGCAAAATGTTGAGACATACTTGAGGAAATTAATTTTAGTATCTCCATGATAAATTAGAATGATGAGAGGCTTGAGTCAGGGAATTGCGGAAGGTCAAACTGTCTTTGATATGGTGAACTAAAGTGTTGGATCTCTTGGTAGAGAAGAGGGGATATATAAGCTAGCAATATTGCCGAGATAAAAATGACCCAAGATTTGGCAGGTCATTGGATATGTGAAGTGAGTGTCAATGAGTATTTGAGAACAACAAGATTGTGATTTTGGATGTAATAGGGAAATTTGGAAGAACAGTGGGTTTTAGGAGAAGGTATAGAATTATGTTTTGTGCCTGTTGAATTTAAAATGCCCCTGGGAACATCCAATTTGAAATATCTGATAGACAACTAGTGAATATCAGAAAGGAAACTGAAAATAATAGATTTGGAAGTCAACACAGAAATGATCATTGAACCTGTGGGAAATAATGAGATCATCAAGTGAGAGAATGTAAAGTGAAAAAGTGTTTACTATATGATATGGATAGTAACAAAAGAAACTAAGAATGAGCAGAGATACATGGGAGAGGAAAGGACCAGGAGTAAGTAGTGTCTCAAAAACTCAAATTGAAGAAAGTATCAGAGAAGAAAGAACAGTTATCAACAGTATTAAATGTAGCAGAGAGATCAAGGAGGATAAAGATTGATAAAATGCTATTAGGTGTGCTAATTAAGAAATTGACAACATCCTGGTATTTAAATTATGGGGAACTTAACTTGATTTTTTAAAAAAAACTTTCAGGTTATTAGGTGATGCTCCTTCTTCCAGTACAGAAAATGATTCAGTACAATCAAGGAAAAATGAGGTCAGTATATTTGAAAGTGTTAACTCTATAAATTACATTTTACTAGTATCTGCATGAAAAGAAACTCCCTTATGTAGCCTGTAACATTTACTTCTGAATGGCTGAATGGTTGTGCTAGGGGCAGATGCAATTGTCATTGCTTCTATTCCCTCTCCTACCCCTACAGCATTGACATAAATTTTTATTGAGCTGTCCAGTTGCAAAAGCACTTCAAAATAGTTGTATATTTATGATAATTACTTTTTTTTAAAAAATTAAGGCTTTTTATTTTCAAAACATATGCATAGTTTTCAACATTCATTTTTGCAAAATCTTATGTTCCAATTTTTTTTTCTTCTTCCTTTCCCCTCACTCCCTTACGGCAATTGCACATATTTAACATATATTGGATTACTTCCTTAGATGGCAAGTAACAATATATATTAAACTTGCAATTCTTCTATACATATTTCCACAATTATATGATGATTACTTTTGAGAAAATAATTTATTTACAATTCGTCATATCCTGTAGATAGTGAATCCATGGAAAATTGTATTAGCTTTTTCTAGTACCTTTAAGGTTTGAAAGATGCTTTATGTAGATTATTTTATTTGTCTTCACAATAATATTATGAGATCAGTGCTAAGCTCAAAGAAGTGACTTACTCAGGGTCACATAACTAAGATGTCAAATTAGGCCTTGCTGACCAAGTTTGTCAGTCTGTCCCTACCCACCAAACTACCCAACAAATAAGTATAGAATAAAATAAATAATATTAAAAAATTTTTATATTTACTCTTTAGTCATTAGAAATTTATAATTCCCTTTTCCCTGTCCCTTGACCCTCCTCTTATTAACCATCTGTCTTCTAGTTCAATCATTTATGATCTTCATGATGGAGAAATGATCCTAAGTTCCCAAAAGTTAAGTAAACTTAACTTGTGACATGTTCCAATAAATTTTAAAATATGGGACCCCATAATAAATTTTAGGTTTGTTTTTCAAGAACATGCCTAGCTAATTTTGGAAAGGCTCCTCGTTAAGGTGACTCTGAAAGAATTCTATAGAGGGTTTGCCATGTGAGTTAGTAAAGGGAATGAAATTACAGATCTTTGATGTTGGAAGCAATTTAAAAATACATAATGACCTTCAAATACCTTAAATGTGAAGCAATATCTAGTGGGAATTTTATTGATGTATATCCTGGTTCAGTGAAGCTATTAAATAATAATAATAGTTAATGTTTATATAGCACTTACTATATATTAGGCACTGTGCTAAGTGTTGTACAAATATTATTAAATTGTCCAAACAACAATGGGAGGTTGGTGCTCTTATTAACCCCATTTTACAGTAAAAGAAACTGAGGCAAGCAAGCAAGTTGACTTGGCCAAGGTCATATAACTCAACTTTTCTGTACTCCATCTTCAGCACTTTATCTCCTGGGCCACTTTGCTATAAATAAATATGGGGGTGGGGGATTTATTGTGTGTGTGTGTACGTGTACGTGTGCGTGCATTTTTATGGAAAAATCAGGAAATAAATTTGCATTTTAAAGTATGGAAAAATTCTAACAAGCTGCCAATTGCATCATTTTACACAATGCACAACTATTCATGGTATATAATAATTACAATAGAGATGTATCAGTATACAAAATTGTACATAGCATACCACAATAAAAATGCAATTTTTAAATGTAATCTAAAAATAGTTAGAACATCTAAAAGTTTCATTATTTGGAAGGTTAAAATTCCTTTTATGTGGCTTATCAGTCAATCAGCAAGCATTTATTAAGCATTATTTTATACTCTAGGTTTAGTGCTCGATGCTGAGATACAAGTATGTAGCATGAAATAATCTCTACTAGTAGAGTAGATGGCAAGGATGACTACTAACACTAAGATATTTGATGACCCTTGATATCTCTTTGGGGCAATTCTGCAAGGGGTAGAACACTAGGTCGAGAGGCAGGAGGACTCTTTTTCCTTAGTTCAAGTCTGGCTTCAGACATTTACTAGCTCTGTGACTCTCTGGGCAAGTCATTTAACCCTATGGGCCTCAGTTCTTCATCCATAAAATGAGCTGGAGAAGGAATGGCACATCCACTCTCGTATCTTTGCCCAAAAAACCCCAGAAGGGATGGAAGATTTGGATATAACTGAAAAATGACTAAACGACAACAAAACAATGCAGCTAAATGTTAAGTGTGTGTGTACTGGGCATTTTTTGGTAATTTTTATTTGTGTAAAGACTTTAATAGCTATAAATTCAGTAGTAAACACTTAAGTACCTACTTTGCCTCAGGCACTGTGCTTAAACACTAGGGAGTATAAATAAGGAAAAGAATGACAATTTGAGCTCTCAAGGGGGTTCTAATCTAAAGTTGAAGGAGTGGGCAAAATGATGTTCATAGAAATGAAACCCTCCCAAAGCAACTGTTGAAAAAGGAATTGGTCAGAAATTCTGAACCCAAAGGGAGACCTGTGGAAGACTTTTTTACTCACTTTTCAGCCCTTCAATTAGAGAAGAAAGGCAGCTGAGGTTACAAAGGAAGTGTTCATAGTAAGTTAAAATCAATCTTCATAAAGAGATTTCCGGTAATGACTTAGTCCTAGGGGACTCATGATATTACTGGAGTCCAAATAGTGTAACTGGTGAGAGATGGAACATATTGTATGTGTTTTGTAGTTACTCAGATAGAATCGGAACCTTTCTGTTATTTGAACACACTTATTATTGATTCTTCTCCCTCCCCATTGAATATTAACATAATGCTTTGTTTTATTCTCATTTTCCTACCATCACAGGAAGCTGTAGCTCAGTTTTTTTGACAGTTCGGATTTTTTTAAAACTATGTCTGATAATAGAACTAATATACTATGTATCATTTTGAAAAGTATGATTAAGAAGACTCTTTAGAAAATGTTTTATTTTAAATGTATTTTCTTTTATAAGAGAATTTTATCACAAATGATACTCTTCCCTTTGACCTTAAAAATTAATGATTGTTTTAGTTTAATTTATTACATATCTTTTTTCTTTCTGATAAAATATATTTGCACTTTATTTTTTTCCTAGCAATCTGTACAGATTCAAAAAAAACTATATTTATTAGAAGAACACCTCAAAAATGAGATACAAGCCAAAGAGGATCTGGACCAGAAGTGCAAGTATGTTTTTTAAATGACTAAAATTTGAATTTTTGTGGACAAAAGAAGTTTTTTAAAATAATGAAATAAATGTAAGAAATGTTATTCAGTCTTTATTGTTTTATTTTTATTTCTTTTAAAATTCTTTAGATTGGTTAGCACTCGACTAGAGAAGATAACAAAAGAACTAGAAGAAGAGGTAATTCTTCTTTATCCAATTGTTTTCTTTAAAAATATTTTCCCCCTTATTTGCCTTAATAAAAATGTAGAGTTGCATCATACATTATGGGATATAGTGATTACTATCTTAATAGCACCTATTTGTAGGATAGAACCAATTCACCCTATAGAATATTATGGGAGCTCTTTGGCAAATATTAATAATAGTTTCATGGTAAAAGAAGTTACACTAAAATTTTTTTTGTAGTAAATAGAATGTTACTGCCTTTGTCATTTATATATTTGTGATTTATGTAATACATTAAAGTTTTTTTAGTTTCTTTGACTAAAGCTTTATGATTATTTCAGGTAACCTCAAGAAAGAATGTAGAATCTACATTAAGACAATTGGAAAGAGAGAAGGCTCTTCTTCAACACAAAAATACAGAATATCAGCGGAAGGCAGAACATGAAGCAGACAAAAAACGGAATCTGGAAAATGATGGTTTGTGATGTAGCCTACTAAATGTGAAATAATTTTTTGAAATTACATTTAATATTCCTCTGCCATCAGTAAAAATTTAGAGTGCTATATTGAATTTTCCCACTGAAACACCTGTTTATTTCAGTTAACAGTTTGAAAGATCAGCTTGAAGATTTGAAAAAAAGAAATCAAAACTCTCAAATATCTAATGAACAAGTCAATCAGCTCCAAAGACAAGTAAGCTATCATGAATTCATGATAATATTAAATTGGAATGTATGGATTCAGCAAATATTTATACTTATTTAAGGTATTGTCCGGTGCCCTGGAAAATATAAAGAGGAATAACATGATCCTTAACTTAAAGAATGTGAAAATCTACTAGAAAAGATGAACCATGTATAAAAATAACTATTATATAGCATAATAAATTTGAGAGAGATTTTAAAAACTGAAAAAAAGTCTAGTCTTTATTGTAGCAGAAGCCTGTGATGAGTAGTAATGGAACACATAGCTGGAAAGATAGGCTGTTGCTAGATTTTTATGAATACCTGTAACTGTATGAATACCTGTAACTGTATACAACTGTAGAACAGTGTATAACTTATAGGAAGTAGAAGTTTGTGTTCAATAAGATGATATGATCAAGATAAGACTATTTTGCCAATGATTTACATGATGAATTGAAGTAGAAAGTTACTGAGGGTAAAGAACTTTGGATATTTTGATCAAGATGGGCCTAATGTCAGATTATATATGTCTGTTGTCTGAGGAGCAGTCTAAATGTATTCAGAAATATTTATCACATAATTTTTCAGGATGTCAGTATAATGAATTTTTCAGCCATAGTAACTCAGAAAGATTGTCTACCAAGCTGTGCTGGAATTTTTAACTTCTTGGATACGAGGTGTACCTATGCTAAATAAAGTCACAGATCCTTGATATAAAATTATTTATTTTGCATGGTTTTTTTTTAATCCCTAGCAAATGTTTTCCAGTTTTTCTTTAATTTAGATTGGAAATTATGTGTTTGTTTTTGTTTTATGAATCAACAGTTGGATGAAGCCAATGCTTTGCTGCGAACTGAGTCTGATACTGCAGCCAGGTTACGGAAAAACCAGACAGAAAGTTCAAAACAAATTCAGCAGCTGGAATCTAATAATAGGGAGTTACAAGACAAAAATTGCATGCTAGAGAATGCTAAACTGAAACTTGAAAAGGACTTCATCAATCTTCAGTCAGCTCTAGAATCAGAACGGAGAGATAGAACCCATGGATCTGAGATGATTAATGATTTACAAGGTATTATGATGTAAAGATTAAGGTATATTGAATTAAGTGTAATGATTCAAGTTTTATTGATAGTTTTAAATAATTAATCTTTTTGTCCAATTTTTAAAGTAAATTTTTCCTTAAATGGCTATTTGCATCAAATTTAAAATTTAGAAATTGGGCCTTATTCAAAGTACTCCAGAAGGAAAATTTAATTTTTTGGTATGCTTATAAGGCATACCTAGTTTAGTCAAGAGCTCTTGTTCTTAAAGTTTCAGAATTCAATTCTGTGAGATACTTATATCTCTATATTATCTATATACATAAAATTTTAAAATAATAAATTACAAATATGATATATTTCATATTCTTAAAAAATAATGTTACCTTATGAGATCCTTTATTTAAATAGATAATTTTTCCTTTTTAGGTAGAATATCTGGTTTGGAAGAAGATATTAAAAATGGTAAAATTTCATTAGCAAAAATGGAATTAGAGAAGAGACAACTACAGGAGAGATTTACAGATTTAGAAAAGGTAAATGTTAAAATAGAACAAATTTTATATTTCATGGAATCTTTTAAGATTTGAGATGGATGACATGGACACTTAAATAAGATGTAGTGAAGAAGATGAAATTGAAGGATGCTTGCCCCAAGTTTTGAGAAATAAGTAGCTATTTATGTTACATAATAATTCAGTCAGGCAAATGGATGGTTGGGATATCACCTATTATAATTATAGTACTCAGGCAACCTCTACAGTTATTAGAATTCCTCCAAAATAAATTGAAAGTGTTATAAGGGATAATATTGATTTGATGAAAGGAGCCTATGCAAAACTAAATATTTGTCATGTTTAAATCATAAGGTTTAAAGCTGGAAGGGACTTGAGATATCCCTTCATTTTATATAGGAGAAAACTGAGACTTAGATTAGTTAACTTTCCCATAGTCACACAAAGTAAGCACCGGCATTTGTACCTGGATCTTGTAACTCATAGGCAGTGCTTCTTGCCCACATGAATAAGTGAAAATACAGCTCTTTTGTGGGAGAGAGGAAGTGAAATAAAACATCTAGATTTATAACTTTTCTCATTATTTTCAAATCGGTCTTTAATGTAACATTCTGATTGAGAATTCAGAAGCCTGAATGCTTAGGAAAGATCCTTATTCCTCTAGGTTCCTGTTTTGTTTGGATAACTCACTTAACCTTTGGGTCTTAATTTTATCATTTGCAATATGGAGATCATAATACATATCCTTTCTACTTCTCAATGTTGTTGGGAGATCAGATAAGATAATTTTTATGGAAACACTTTAAAAACTGTTAATTACTCTATGATGCAAGGTATTATTGGTGTGGAATTATAACTCTTTATTTCAATGATAAAACACAACAAAGCAATAAATCATATCTGTAATATATAGCAGTTGGATAGTTAAACCTTAAATTAAGCTTACTTTTTCCTTATCCTGCCATAGCTCCCCCCAAAATACCCTATTTCAGAAAGTCTATTTAAAGATTGTAGGTCCATGAACTATCTCAAATAATGTATTTTTAAAGTACTTCACACAGTGCCTGGTATATAGTAGGCACTTAATAAATGCTTATTCTCTTTTCTTCCCTCCCATTAATTTTTCATTTAGAGTGTTCATTTGTAATGTTCTTTAATAGGAAAAAAGTAATATGGAAATAGACATGACATACAAACTGAAAGTTATACAACAAAGCTTGGAACAGGAAGAAGCAGAACATAAAGCTACAAAAGCACGGTTAGCAGATAAGAATAAGATATATGAATCTATCGAGGAGGCTAAGTCTGAAGCTATGAAGGGTATGTATTTTAATCTAGGATGCTTTCCGACTTTTCCCAAAAGAAAATCAACTTTTGTGATATGAAGATAATTTCTGTATTTTATAACTGTATACTAGAAATATACATACTGAAACATTTATGTCCCACAGCTTTTTTTTTCCTTTTTAAAATGTCTTTCCATGTTTAATCCATCTTGGATTGTTTGCCATCTAGAGGAGGGGAAAGGAGAAAGAGGAATAAAAATTTGAAACAAGGGTGAATGTTGAAAACTATCTTTGCATATTTTTTGAAAAATAAAAAGCTATTATGAAAAAAGAAAACTTAAAAATAAATATTTAAGATGTAAAAAATGTATATAATTTAAAAAACAAAAACATAGATCTTTAGGTCTTAAAAAGAGTAAGTTTTAATTATTCCTTAGTATTCATCTGTCACTCAGGAAGATAGATTTATTGCTAGAATTAGAACTATATTTTACATTCATTGATAATTTTTTCAGCATTATGAAACTATTATTTATTGTTTTACTTATTTTATTTAAAGTTATTATAAATCATATTGTTTTGATTTAGGATTCTTATTCTGAAATTAAAGTCAGTTTGATGACTTACGGAGTTTCCTCCGAGTCTTAGTTATTTCAAATTCATATACTTTAGAGTAATTTAAAGTTTGGTCCAGAGTCATTTTAAAAGCAAAAGCAATATATCTACCTATTTACAATTAGTTGATGGATCTTGCATTCTACTTGAAGTTCAGTAGATTCCATCTTTGCCTTACCACAGAAGGGTAGAACTATAGAATTCGGAAAGCTTCTTCTTTGGAATTTAGATTTAGAAGTTTGTTCTTAGTTTTTTGTTCAATACGCCCTTCACAGTCTTTTCCTATATTGCAGTCTTTCAGGAAATATACCTTGGTAGTCAATCTAATTGGGCCTCAGAAAACACAATATGAGATGAAACAGTTACATGTTATATTTTGTTCCATAGAAACCATATTTATGGTTATACAATTACCATATGGTACCCGTTCTTGCTTAGATGAATTAATGAATGTATAAGCATTGAGGTTATTGCTAGCCATTTTATTTTGGCCAGATGTCCAAGTAACATTATAGTAGAATTCATTTGTAATGTGTTAACTTCTCTCTTCTCCCCTTCTAGCTACTAAGAATATAAGTTGTAAAAATAATTTCTGA
Source organism: Sarcophilus harrisii (assembly GCF_902635505.1). Taxonomy (NCBI): domain Eukaryota; kingdom Metazoa; phylum Chordata; class Mammalia; order Dasyuromorphia; family Dasyuridae; genus Sarcophilus; species Sarcophilus harrisii. Next base: position 113,562,469 of record NC_045427.1, on the reverse strand, counting down.
TTGTATTGGTAATGGAAATTTCCCCACTTGGAGCTTCTTACATTGATGAAATCCTAGGTCCATTCAAAACCACTTGTGAATCATTGTTGAATAAGGGATAGTATTTTATTGAGTATTCTTGTGTTTTTGGACAAAGATTTGGATATCTGGAATTCTGATATTTGTTTAATCATAAATATGTTTTAAAATAATTACTATATATAACTATCTCTAGTTAAAATTGTGTTTTGGAGTGACAGTTGAAAAATTACACATTTTTCCTTCATTTGGGTAGGTTGTATGGTTATGTTTGGAAGTTGTAATCATTTATCAAAAGCTATTAAGCTCAAATATATTGAAATTGTTATGATTACTATTTTTCTACATTTGATAATGCTGTTATAAAATTTTATCTTGGTGTTTAAAAAATAACTTAAAAGATTCACAAATGAAGAAGGGATGGTGGATCTGAGATTTTTATTACTATTATTATTATTATTATTATAGCCTTTTATTTACAAGATATATGCATGGGTAATCTTTTAGCACTGACTCTTGCAAAATTTTTTGTTACAATTTTTCTTCTCCTTCCCCCACCGCCTCCCCCAGATGGCAGGTAGACAATAAATATGTTTAAGTATATGTTAAATACAGTATTTGTATACATATCCATACAGTTATTTTGCTACACAAGAAGAATCAGACTTTGAAATAAGATAAAATTAACCTGAGAAGGAAATCAAAAATGCAAGTGGATAAAAAGAAGGATTGGAAATGCTATGTAGTGGTTCACACTCATTTCCTAGAGTTCTTTCGTTGGGTGTAACTGGTTCTATTCATTATTGAACGGATGGAACTGATTTGGTTCATCTCATTGATGAAGAGTGGCTCTGAGATTTTAAGAAACATTGTGAAGAAGGGATTAAGGGGACATACTGGAGAAGCTTTGAAACTATGTAACTTTGTAATTGCCATAATCAGTATTAAAAAGAGGAATTGAATAAAATTTATTTTCACTTAGGATATTTTGATGTTTTGTTAGGATCTTTGAAAAGATATTGAACTAGGATTTCAGGGAAAGATGAAATGAAAACAAATTTTATCTCTTTACCATTTCTCACTGTTTAATTTAAATTATGGTATGACAAAGATTCCAGTTTGGTTTAATTACAGAACAACTTGCATTAGACAAAATTAACTTCTTTATTAAGACCTCACCAAGATAAGAGAGCCAACAAGCCCCCAATATATTAAATAAGACAGTTTCAAGAGCATTGAGAAAACATTTTTAGAATGACTGGATAATGCATCCTCTCCAGTTATATGTATTTACATTTGAATTTGATAAACTAAGTGTCTGTTGTGAATATAAACAAAGATAATTTCCACTTAAAGCTTTAAAATCTGGATATTCAGAAATGAGAGGTAGATTGACATACATCACCATTTTGGCTTTAATATTGAATTTCATTATAATGGAACTATCTAGCTCAAATGAATGTAGCTGTCCAAGAAAAAAGTGGCCATGCCTTACCTAAATACCAGGTAGGCATGGTAAAAGAAGATTCCTAATATGTCCTGTATATTCCTGCTCTGGTCGAGGAGAAAGTGATGAAATAAACTTTGTATTGCTGTAATTAGATGTCTTAAGATTAGGTTTTCTCTAGAGGAATGGAAATGATGGGTTTGGATTTCTGCATACATATCTAGAGTAGAATGGTCAGGCTAGAGAAATGCTACTTAATCCACCTCATTTTGAATCATGAATCAGATGAGGTACAGTTCCTTCCTCTAATGCTACCAAAGACAAACATATAATTTTAGTTAAATAGGAACTATTTTGTTTAAGATAGGCTCATTTCATATTATATCATATGTAAAGGATCAATGTGATTATAACTGCGTGTAGACAAATTGTAGTTAGGATAAACATCAAAAGATAATCTCATTTATATTGTTAATGCTTCTATGCAAGCCATAAAAGATTTTTAGGATAAAATAATTTTTTGAGTAGAAGGGAAAAGCTCTTTGTGAAAATATATAATAGAAATTATGTAACAAGCATAGGAGTGTTTTACCACCAAAATTGGGGTGGAGGTTAGAAGCTACCAGCAAATGGTTTCTACTTATTTCCAAGCAATTGGGGATGTCAAAATTTTGGAAACTTATTTAAATAATTATTTAAATCATCTTAGGAAATTGTAGGGTCAAACAAACAGAATGCTCACTGACTTGTTCCTACTAAATTGAATGATTATTGAAATAAAACAAAACTTACATGATTTCAGATTATATGAACTAGAAGATTGATGAGAATTTTAACTATTTGGAAATTGAATAGGCAAATAGGAATACCTTTTGAAAATTTGACATTAATAGTATTCAGATTATTGCCTTTTATGTAAAATTTTGCATTAAGTTAAACCTAAATCTCTGTGCTGGGTATGATGCTGCATGTGTGTAATCTCTGCTACAGGAAGAGTGAGATTTGCAGATCTCTGAAGTTTGGTAGTTCTGAGCTACAATACGATAATAAGCCAGTTGATTTTCTGTACTTGATAGAGTGGCCACCAGAAACAGGGATCCAGCAGATTGGCTAGGGAGAGAAAAATCATGAACCAGACCCAGTCAGAAATAGAACTCAAGCCTTTGAATAGCCCTATAATGCAAGCCTAGCCCAGTGATTTTTTGGTTTTTGTTTTTCCTTTTTAGATTCTTTTTGGTACCCTTCCATTTTGTTCAAATTGATTCATTATTCTAATAATTTCTTCTCTTTCTTTCTTTTTCCCATGCTCCAATAGAAATGGAGAAGAAACTCCTAGAGGAAAGAACTTTAAAGCAAAAGGTGGAAAACCTTCTCTTGGAAGCCGAAAAAAGATGTTCACTGTTAGACTGTGATCTCAAACAGTCCCAACAGAAAGTCAACGAACTCTTAAAACAGAAGGACAAACTGAATGAAGATGTAAGAAGGATTTTTATAAGTGTTGAATGTTAAAATTATTTATAAATTTGAAATAATCCCCCTTTGTATGTGCTTCACAATTGTATGAAAATGTATTGTGATATAATACTATACATCTATTTCAGAAGATTCAGAGTGTATGTTGAGAACTTACATGGTAGAATAAAGGGCAAGTAGGACCAAAAACTAGGTTTATATCTTACCTTGCTTATTATCCCTATTTGCAAAGTCAGTATAATCATACGCTACTTACTTAATGGGGATTTCTATAAAAAAAATACTTTATAAGCCTGAAAGGACTCTTTAAATATCACTACTTATTATTTTCAGTTTCGTTTCAAATTAGTAATTGACTATAAGACCTTTCATTTTGGGAAGAAAAACTTTTCCCCAAAATTCACTTAAATATAAAAATAATTTTAACATTGAATGTATAATTAAAAATAACAGGAAGATCTTTGTTCTTTCTCATGTGTCATCTTTATTTGGTAAGGAAATTACTCATATTTATCTAATGTATCAAGGTGGGAAAATGTTTTTTAGGTCAGGAATTTGACCTTAAAAATAGAACAAGAAACACAAAAGCGCTGCCTCACACAAAATGACCTGAAGATGCAAACACAACAAGTCAACACACTGAAAATGTCTGAAAAACAAATGAAACAAGAAAATAATCATCTTATGGAAATCAAAATGAGTCTGGAAAAGCAAAATATTGAACTTCGGAAGTAAGTAAATTTTGGCAACTCTTAAAAATCCTGTACCCAATTTCCTATTCATGGATTGTCTTTAAAATACAGGGTACTTTGGTAGAGCTAGTAAGAAGAAGGATTATTGTGATTTTAGAATAGTTTATGACATTCATTCAAAAGAGCCAAATTTTAAAACCCCTTTTATATAGTTTTCACAAAAATGGACAGAAATTTAGTATCAGGATTCCTAAGAATTATGTACATCTGCACCTTTTCTATGAAACTTAAAATCCTAAAAAGTTACTTGAGACACTAAAAAGTGAGTGATTAAACATGTGGCAAAAGAGAAGTTGAATCTAGGTCTTTTGACCTATAGCTGACTTCTTGTCTATAGTGACCACTTCACACTGTGATTGAAAGTATAGTATTGTCAGACTGTGGATGGAGAAGCCGAGTTTCTCTAAAGTAACCTGGTTATCGAATGACAGAATTGGCATTTTGTATAATATTAGAATCTCCACTTCTTCATCAGAGCAAAAGTTGAATGAATGGCTGCATCATTTCCTTCTAGCTTTTCATTTAGATTGCTAAAACTAAATTATTAGATTGTAGTTTATCCTTTGCATGATTAGCCTTCTGTGACATACTACCACTAATTAATTGTGGGACTTGAGTCAATTCATTTCACCTCTCTAGACCTGTCTCATTCTAAAATGAGAGTTGAGCTAGATAATCTCTTGTATGATCATATTGCTATGCATTGTCAGTACGTGTGTTATTGAATATGAATTAATGTTTTAATAGAGAACGGCAAGATGCAGATGGACAAATGAAAGAGCTCCAAGATCAGCTTGAAGCAGAACAATATTTCTCAGTAAGTACCAAATATTTTCATTGAAAAGCTGTCTCATATTTTTGGTTGACAGGTCTTTTTACGCTTTCTGTGAAGCTGGAAGATACAGTGGGTTTTTTTGTTTGTTTTGTTTTTTTAACCTATGGAATGAGATTGAAGTTAAAATTTTTTTACCAGGCCAAATTTTATTTTATATAGCTTACTATTCCCTACAGGTTAAGAGGATAAATCACTATCACCAATATAGAAATAATTTAGTTGTTGAGAGTTTCATTTGTTTGTTTATTTTTAATGAAAAAGTTCACAGTACTAATGATATTTTAGGCCATTATCAATAGGATATGTTTCTACAGCCCTTCCCAATATCTTCCCACTATGAAATTAATAGTGGTATATGTATACTAACACACATGTACTCTTTGGTCTAGAATTCTTTGTTGGGCTTTGGCTATACACACATTGAAAATAACCCAAAAGGTGAACTTCAGAAAAATCAATGTATATAAATCATTTTGTTGATCTTAATTTCCTAAGAAGTAACTTCAAACAATGAACAATTATGAAGTCTTAAAAACTGGAAAATCCTCTTTGACTGATCTACTCCTTCTAAACTTAAACAGATGGATGGATGGATATATATATATATAATTTCATTAGTTTTTTTTCCCCTTATTAAAAAATCAGTTGTTTGATTTTATTACCATTCACTAAGATGAATGTACCAACTTTGAGGTATGACTGAATCTAAATGTCTCGGGGAAGTTTTAAAGAGGAGTCTAATTACAGAGATTAGTATGGTTGGTAAGGTCATGTGATGAAGAGGAAAAAGCAGTGATTTAGACCAAAATTTTTCCTAGTTAATGGTATAGTTGTATCACAGACACTTTTATTTATAATTTGAAAACAGATAGAAAAATTACATGTCACCCAATTAATTTTTCTTATTAAATGTACATTTCTAAATTGTGAAAATGAATTCTTTATACTATCCAAAGTTCAGCTTTTGTTTGAATAAGTATTTAATTCAGAAATCATTTAAAAATGGAAAGATATTGAATTGGAAGAATTTCAAAGAAAAGGAATTGGAAGAAATTCAAAAGTCAGTCCAACCCATATCTGAACAAGAATTCCTTCTACAGCAGTTATAATAAGTAGTCATCTAGTCTTCACTTAAAGACTTTCAAGTTACAGAGAATTCATTGACTGCAGATTCAACAGATTTTACTTTTGGACAGTTGTAATGTTACAGAGTTTTCTCTAATATCAAGCCACAATGTGCTTCTGCAACTTTGAACTATTGTTTCTAATTCTACACTTTAGTATTTCAAAACATCTCCATTAGACAAGACCTATCTAACCGCATTCACCAAACATCTTCCATTCTGAGTCAAATACCCAGAAATATAAATAGCCTATTAGCCCACCAAAACTTTTCTACTATAATCCTTGAATCATGTGACATAGGTATCTCCTACCTAAGGGACAATTTGCTGAAATCATAGCTCCATAGACCATTTCTAAGTCCTAGAAAAGTACCATTAGCCAGTCATTGTTGTTTTTTTGACCATAGAGAGACAAGGGACATCTTGAGTCATCCTAAAAATAGAAAGCTAAATCTTATTCTTTGTGACAGTAATGATTGCTTTTTACATTTTGTTCTTATATTTTGAAATTTAGACTCTGTATAAAACACAAGTTCGAGAGCTTAAAGAAGAATGTCAAGAGAAGACCAAGCTTTGCAAAGAAATGCAGCAGAAGAGCCAGGAATTACAGGATGAAAGGTGAGGGTTAAATAATGTTCTCCAACAAGACAAGGAGCAGCACAAAAAGAAAACTAAAGCAAAGCTGAATTTATAGTCACTCAGCAAGCATTTATTACACACCTACTATGTGCCAGGCATTGGGTTAGGCAGAAACAAAATATATGTTCTGTTACATTGCTGTATCTCTAAAAATACAGGGACTCCTTGGCTGCGCAACTTGAGATCACCTTGACAAAAGCTGATTCAGAACAGCTAGCTCGTTCTATTGCTGAAGAGCAGTATTCTGATTTGGAAAAAGAAAAGATCATGAAAGAGTTGGAAATTAAAGAGATGATGGCGCGACACAAACAAGAACTTGCAGAAAAAGATGCTACAATAGCATCTGTAAGTATATTATCTCTCTTAAAAATTTTAATTTAGTAAATTTGATATTATTCCATGATAAATCTTTAACAGAGAAATTATAAAAATTTTTCAGTTCTAAGCAAATATTACTTATTTAACTCTTAACTCCCTCATAATAATTCAATAAAAATTTCAGGAAGAACCTGAACAAATACAGTGAAGTTGCAGAGGAATCTGGCAGTGATCCTGATCTAAGAATAGAACCTTATTTTTGGAATTAGGAGACCTAAATTTGAAACTAATTTTGATATTTACTTTTGGTGTGGTCCCAAGGAATTAACTTATGTGAGATTTACTTTTCTTGTCTTTTAAATAGGGCTAATTATATATAGTCTCCTTTAAAAAATAGAGTGGAAAGCATTTGTAAATCACAAAGTACTGTGTAAGTGAAGTATATTATCCTTATGAAGTAGAGAAATTTTTATGTTTATTTTTCTCCAAAAGCACATTTTAAAAGAACCTTTAAGCTAGTTTGGGAATGTTAGAAAAAAACTAAGCAAAACTTAATTACTTTATATAAGTAGATCAAATTTTTTTCCTCCATCCAGTCTTAGGCTTTGGTGTTACCTAAATAAAAATAAAAACAAATTATTTCATTAAAGCAGTGTAGCAATTTTTGTTAATGTTCAGTGAAATGTAGAACTCAGTCCATCAAATTCTTCTCAATTATGTTTATTTACTGCCTCTTGTTTTTTTTTAAATATTATTACTGCTAAATCACATATTATAAATGTATTGATACTGCATATCACAAAAGAGAGAAACTTTGATCTGTTGTTCTTATTAAAGCTGTAAGGAAGAGGTGTAGATGGAGACAGATGAGAGATTAAGGGATAAAATGTTTTTGTTGTAGGGTAGCTAGGTGGTGCAGTAGATAGAGCACCAGCCCAGAAGTCAGGAGGAGCTGAGTTCAAATCTGGTCTCAGACAATTAACACTTCCTAGTTGTGTGGCCCTGGGCAAGTCACTTAACCCCAGTTGCCTCAACAAAAATACAAACCGAAAAAGGTTTTTATTGTTTGCTCAATTGTTTTCAATTGTGTCTGACTCTGTGACCTTATAAAATATTTTTAGAAAATGTATGAATAAAGCAAATTATTAGAAGTAAGAGAAAATTTACACACATAGTCTGAATAGTGCTAGGCTTAAAATATAAAGGCAGAAAATTTTATTTGGAACTCAAGAGATTTAGGATTATGGTTCTCAAATACTTATTATTTTTTCAAGCTACTTCTGAGATCCCCAGAAATGATCTTAGTTATATGGTACTATTTTTCCCCTCCTCCAAGAAGCCTACTTGAAGTCAAAAGTCACAAAATTTTATTTCCAAAATCTGTACAGTTTTGAAATCAGAGGAATCTTCGTTAGGTTATAACATGTATTTTAGTGAGAAAAAGAAATTTGAATAGTAGCATTTTTACTGGAAGCAGACTGAGAGAGGTAAAAATGAGTTTCCAGAAGTTTCCTCCAAAGGAGGAATAGAAAAGAAATGACAAGTGAAAATATAAAAGTTTTAGCAGTTAATTAGAATTTTTAAGGTATTTTACTTTATTTTTTTTTTTTCCATTTTCTAGCTTGAGGAGGCTAATAGGACACTAACTAGTGATGTGGCTAATCTTGCAAATGAGAAGGAAGAACTGAATAATAAAGTTAAGGAAGTCCAAGAGCGTATGTATTGATTAGAAATAAAATATATTTTTATTCTGCTTAAGAGTTTATTTTAAATAAAATTTTTATTAGCAAAATTTTTTTTATTTTCAGAAATCTCAAGGTTGAAAGATGAAGAAACAAATATATCAGTTATTAAAACACAATTTGAGAAACAACTATTAAATGAGAGAACACTGAAAACTCAGGTAAGTGTAATAAAAAGTAAGTGTAATAAAAAATGTAAGTATATTCTGAATATTTGTCCATTTTGTGTTAATTTTTTGTGGGTAATAAAACTATTATAACATGCATATTTTTATAAGCTTTTAATTAATAAAGGCTCAGTGTGGTGTGGAGGTTATTTCCAGTATATTTATGACATAACTGTATTTAATTTGTATTTAATCCTTTTTCTATACAGATATTCATGGAGCAAAACCATGATTTATTGAGTTGAAATCAGTTATTGTAATTTGATTAAAAATCTTAACGTTTTTATTGTAAAACTCATTTAACTTTTTCTGTTTGAGAATTTATATAGTGATTTAGGTCTGCATGGAGGATTTGTGTTAGTATTTCAAAGAAAGTATTTTTCACAGAAGACTTAAATTTGGACCTTTAAAGATCATCTTAATCTTTATCTTCATTTCATAAGTAGAAAACATTCCAAAATACATGCAAAGATAGTTTTCAACATTCACCCCCCACAAAACCCTAATGTTCCAAATTTTTCTCCCTTCCCTCCATCCTTCTACCCTAAACAGAAAAGTAATCCAACATAGCTCAAATATGTGCAATTCTTCTAAACATATTTCCACATTTATCATGCTACACAAGAAAAATGAGTTCAAAAAGGGAAAGGGGGAGAAAGGGAAAAAAAAACAAACAAGGAAACAACAATAACAACAAAAAAGGTGAAAATACTATGTCATGATTCATGCTCAATTCCCCTAGTCCTCTCTCAGGATGCAGATGGCTCTCTCCATCACAAATCTATTGGAATTAACCTAAATTACTTGATTGTTGAAAGAGCCACATCCATCATGGTTGACATTACATAATCTTATTGTTGCTATGTACAATGTTCTCCTGGTTCTACTCATTTCACTTAGCATCAGTTCATCTCTCTCCAGCCCTCTATGAAATCATCCTGCTGATCTTTTCTTATAAAACAATAATATTCTATAACATTCATATACCATAACTTATTCAACTATTCTGTAGCAGATGGAGATCAGTGATGAGTGATATTTTCACTCATTTTCCAGTTCCTTGCCACCACAAAAAGGGGTGCTACAAGCATTTTTACACCTGTGGTTCTTTTTCCCTTTATAATGATCTCTTTGGGATACAGGCCCAGTAGAAACACTGCTGGATCAAACATATACACATTTTGATAGTCCCTTGGGCATAGTTCCTAATTGCTCTCCAGAATGGTTGGATCAGTTCACAACTTGACCAACAATGTATTAGTGTCCTAAGAAAAAACAATCTTGAAAAGTAAAGTGATTTGTTTTGGGATAGTTCAGTTGTTGAATGACTCATTTTAAAACATAATCAAGCTTAGTTCCCTTAGAATTTTTTTTTAAACTATTGACCATTTTACATGCTCTTAAATTGATAAGTGTTGATGAGTTTCAGATAAAGCTTCTTTTATGAAAGAAGAAAATGGAGATTTTTCTCTTGTAGAAGTATTATTATTTGAAGAATTGAAAGTCATAAGAAGGAAAGTGGAACCAATCCTGTCTTCAAACAGTTAATGTTAGAACTCTTAGAAAACTTCTAAGGGACAGCAACAGGGTTTTGGTTGGGACATAATTGAGAGCAAATGAAGGTGATTGGAATTTACATATTCCGGTACTTAAAATGACCAAAGAATAAAGGCATCTTATTTAAAAAGTTGTAGGTAGTATTTCATGGCTTATTATGTGATATGGAGGATGTTACAAATATTTGTATAATGGAATGTGAGCTATATAGAAAACAATAGGCAGCAAACAGTTTTACTTTTTGTCCCTTCTAGGCTGTGAATAAATTGGCTGAGATTATGAATCGAAAAGAACCTCCCAGGCGTGGTGCTGACACAGATGTGAGAAGGAAAGAGAAGGAGAACAGAAAGCTGCATATGGAACTAAAATCAGAACGTGAAAAATTAACTCAGCAAATGATCAAATATCAGAAAGAATTAAATGAAATGCAAGCTGTAAGAACTGTTTTTTGGGAAATTTTCTTGGTGTTTGGATAGCACAAAGTTTTTGTATATTTTATTTTTCATTGCTAGTCTGTTTCAGAAAATATTGTTTCAAGAATAAATAAGCTATATGTCACATGTAGGGCAGTGAGTCACAACAAATAGAATGCTGAGTTCAGATCTCACTCCCTTCCCTTTCTCCATCTATGTGTTCTAAGACACTGACCAAGTCATTTAACCTGTGTGCTGCAAACATTGTCTACTTAAGTTATGGACAAATTGTTACTTTATATTGGTAGAGTGCATGCACAATCCAAACACATACATACACCCTCTTTTTGCATATTATCATATGTAACTTTAAGCAAAAATGAACTTTTTTCTTTTACAGCAAATAGCTGAAGAAAGCCAAATTCGAATTGAATTGCAAATGACGCTGGACAGTAAAGACAGTGATATTGAACAGCTTCGATCACAACTCCAGGCCTTGCATATTGGCCTGGATAGTTCCAGTATAGGCAGTGGACCAGGAGAAGCTGAGGCAGATGATGGGTTCCCAGGTACAGGTTTGTTTTCAGCGCTTTTAATTATTTTTATAAAAAGACTAATGACCCAGAATCAAAATCATATAATTGATTATCTTAGGGCTTGTGACACTTTTTTTTTCCAGTTAGGTGTCAATGCCAGGAAATTTATATATAGGTAAACATACCTTGGTTCTATCATTTTCCATCATTAAAATTTTTTTTTTGATACTTCTGCTAATATTTTTTAAAAAGGAAAACTAATTTACTTTCCCTTTTATTTTAATAGCTTGTATAATGTATTAACTAATTTTTTTAAAAGCTGTTCAATGTCTGATTTTTATGTTAACTTTTTTTTTTTTTACACTTTTCCTTTCTTTTATGTTGGGTATTTAGTCCATATTACTCAGTCACATACTATGGAATCCATGTCTTTCACCTATCAACGTTCTTCTACCTCTCTCAATATTGCTACTAAGCCTTCCAGTTCTCACATGCTTCTCGACTCTGATTCTGACTCAGAGGAAGAATCCTTATCTTGTGCACCCATTTCTTCGGAACCTGATAGTGCAGGTGACATCCTGAAAACCATTTCACTTATGGATTGTTTTTTCTCCTTCTAACTTCATTACCATTGAAACATTTTCATAACATTATATCCACTAACTCTTACAGACTTTCATTAGACCTACTAAAAATGCTACATGCACAACGAATTATTATTTAATATTTTTCTAACCTATTAATCATAAAATAGATTTTAAAACTCAGTTCCTTTTGCAACTTGCTACCATGCGGAAAGTGGAGTGTCTTGATTTTGCAAGAGAAATAGGAAAATGGCATGGCTTTAAAGCTCCTGGAATTTCTGAGTTATTTTCAGACAAATGAATATGAATGTTAATTTTTGATCACAGTTTAAAGATACAGAACTTTTTTGTGATCAATACATGCACACAATAAGCATATTCAGTACTTAAACCTCAGCTTAGTGGGACTATGAGGAATATGAAAGAATTACTATGTGGTCTGTGCACTAAAATAGCTTACAACCTTAATGGGGAGAAGATAGGTAAACATTTCAGAATTTTAACAGGGATTTATATTCCTATGTGTAGTCTGTTTACACATATGGATCATATGTTGTGGTAGTTTTATGAGTTTGCTCTAGTAGAGAAAAAAATATTTCTCCCCCAAAGGCTTTAATCCTTTGATCATCAGCTTTTCTCAATTTAGCTGTGCTGGTCCTTAGATAAAGACACTTTCTATCACTAGAGTATACTGGAAACTTTTCCAATTTGCTAGATAGAACTTATATTCTACTGTCACAACCTTCATGTATCCAGGATCTCCACCAGATATGTAAGACATTGAAACAGGACTTGACTGGAGGATGGCATAAACACATAAAACATATGTGTGTATACACACATATAATCTAAGACAGTATGTAAAGTCCATAAATATTTAACTGTGAGAGTTTAATTTTAGCTCAACTTTAATGAATTGATCTAATGAATTTTGTCAAGTGAAATAACTGCAGTGAAATGCATTTGTTCTTTTCATTTTCTCCTAATAGTTTTTACTCATTCCTTACTAAGATAATTTGTATAAAACATTAAGAAAATGCCATTTTAAAGTACCAACTTTGATTTTTTTTTTAAGTAAAATATTATTTAATCCTAAAATTATAAGGTTTATCTGGTTTCTCAGCCTCTTTGTTTCACTAAGTGATGACGTCTAAATAATACCAGGGATTAAAACTGTGTCTTTTTATGATAGTATTTCCTTTTGAAACTTCAGTGGGGTTCTATATTTTACGAAATCTCTATACTAATTTCTTATTTAAAAAAAAAACAACAACTATGAATGAATGGCAATTTCCTTTTTTATTTTCATGTCCAGTGTTTTCCAGCCTTTTATTCATAAATGTTTCGGTTTTAAAGGTGTATTATCTTCAATGGAAAGGTCTATTATAACTAAAGTTAAGTATTTCCAACATGATAGTTATCTTCTCCTTCCCCCCTCTCCCCCCCACTTAATAGTATTTTATTTTTTCCAATTACATATAGTCTTCAACATTCATTTTTTAATTCTGATGGCATTTTCCATCCAAAATCTGTTGGAATTGTCTTGGATCACTGTAGTTGGTAAGAAGAGCTAAATCTATCATAGTTGATCATCATACTATCTTGCTGTTATTATGTACGGTGTTTCCTGATTCTGCTCATTTCATTCAGCATCAGTTCATATTAGTCTTTTCAGGTTTTTCTGAAATCAGCTGTTCATCATTACTTACAGAACAATAGTATTCCATTACTTTGGAATACCACAACTTATTTAATCATTCCCTAACTGAAGCACATCCATTCAGTTTCTAGTTTGTTGCTACCACAAAAAAGAGTTGCTATAAACATTTTTGCATATATAGGTTCTTTTTCCTCTTTTATAATCTCTTTGAGATAATAGACCCAGTAGCGGCACTGGATCAAAGGGTACATGCACAGTATGCCCTTCAGGCATAAATCCAAATTGCTCTCCAGAATGGTTGGATCAATTCACAACTCCACCAGCAATGTAGTTAATGTACCAGTTTTCCTACATCCTGTTCATTTTTCATTATCTTTTCCTGTCATTTTAACCGATTTGATAGCTGTGAGGTGGTATCTTAGTTGTTTTTTGTTGCCATTACTTATCAAAAGTAATTTAGAATAATTTTTATATGATGACTTTAATTTCCTCATCTGTTCATATCATTTGACCAGTTATCAATTGGAGAATGACTTAGATTTTTATATATTTGAGTCAGTTCTATATATTTAAAAAATTAGTCCTGTTTCAGAAACAATGGTTGTAAATATCATTTTTAGCTTCCTGCTACTCCTCTAGTCTTGGCTGCATTGATGTTGTTTCTGTAAACATTTTTAATTTAATTCAGAATTATCCATTTTGTATTTTAAATGTTGTCTATTTCTTATTTGGTCATGAATTCTTCCTTTATCTACAGATTTGACAAGTAAACTATCTCTTGCTCTCCTAAATTGCTTTCACTTTTTATGTCTAAATTATGAACCTATTTCGACCTCATCTTCTTATAAGGTATGAGATGTTGGTCTATGACTGGTTTCTGCCATACCATTTTTAAGTTTTCCTAGCAATTTTTGTTACATAATGATGAGCTCTTCTTCCACAGGTTGGAGTTTTTGGAATTATCAAACTGTAAATTATATTACTGACTGTCGTGCCATGTGTACCTAGTCATACGCCACTCTATTTCTTAGCCAGTACCAATGGTTTTGATTAGTCCCACTTTATAATACAATTTTACATCTAGCCTAAGGTCAAGGTCACCTTCCTTTGCATTTTTCCCCTATTGATTTTCTTGACATTCTTGACCTTTTGTTCTCCCAGATAAATTTTGTTGTAATTTTTTTTAACTCTGTAAAATAACATTTTGGCAATTTGATTGGTATGGCTCTGAATAAGTAGATTAATTTAGGTTGAATTGTCATTTTCATTATATTAGCTTGGCCTACCCATGAGCAATTGATATTTTTTCAATTGTTTAGATGATAAGTATTTTAATAGTATTTTTTTTTCCAAATGCGTGCATAAAGGAAATTGTATTTTCCAAATAGAAGTTAATTTTCAACATTAATCAATATTCATCTTTGCAAAATCTTGTTTCAAAATTTTCTCCCTCTCCATAGTAGCAAACAATCCAATATCGATTAAATATGTGCAATTCTTCTAAAAATGTTTCCATATTCATCATGCTGCACAAGAAAAATGTTAAGTAAGGAGATATGCTATCAAAATATGATTATAGCTACTAGTTTGCTAATGCTTTCCCAATATCACAAATGCATTTTTAGACAAGTTCCACAGGACTTCTTGTCTGAATTAAAAGACCTATAGGATTCAAGTTCATTGTAATGCTCCTTTTGAAATATTTTTATTTGCTTATAACAATTATATTATTTATGGATTTGTAAAAAAGTATAACCATAAACATTGTAGAACAGATTAATCTTGCTTCATGATAACTAGATGGAAATCCTGCATCAATAAAACTTAGAAAATATTTGTTTTTTGATTTATCATTCTTTGTTTGCAGAATCAAGATTAGAGGGATGGCTTTCATTGCCCGTACGAAACAATACAAAGAAGTTTGGATGGGTTAAAAAGGTAATTTAATACTATATGGTTAGAAATTATAGCATTATTTTCTTGGAAATAGTTTATAGGCCTCTTGTACATTTTATATAATCTTTGAGTTCTCCTTTAGTTATGATCCTTTTTTGATCCAGACCTTGGAAAGTGTTCATGCAGATATATAAGAAGATTTATATATTAGCTGCTAATCACAAAAAATAGTGTTGATTGCAAAATGCAATTATAGCAGATGAGTTTGTACAGTGACTTTACTGCAGAAAGGGACCATTGCACATACCAAATTAGCTTCAATTCTTCTTAATTAGAAAATCATTGAACAAAATCTTCAGAATGCTACTTAAATGGGCTTTTCTTAACAGTGGAAAAATAGGTTCATTGGTAGGAGAAGGAAATAAAATGTTAATAAAAGTTTAACTTTAGTTTATATCACTTTTGAATATGATTATTATTTTTTCAAAACATTTTCTTCAACATTAGCCTTTGCAAACTCCTGTATTCCCACACCTTCCCCAAGATGGCAAGTAGTCCAATACATGTTAAACATGATAGAAATATATGTTAAATCCAACATTATATTATATATATATATATATATATATATATATATATATACACACACACACACATATTTATACAATTATTGTGCTGCACGAAAAAAAAAAAAAGAGAAGCATAATAAAATGCAAACAAACAACAACAAAAATAGTGAAAATGCTATGTTGTGCACCTCACTCAGTTCCCACAGGCCTCTCTCTGGGTGTAGATGTCTCTCTTCATTATTGAACAATTGGAACTAGTTTGAATCATCTTATTGTTGAAGAGAACCCATGTCCGTCAAAATTGATCATCATATAATCTTGTTGTTGGCGTGTACATTGGTCTCCTGGTTGTGCTCATTTCATTTAGCATCAGTTCATGTAAGTCTCTCTAGGCCCTCTCAAAGGGTATGCAGAGTTTGATAACTTTTTGAGCATAGTTCCAAATTGCTCTCCAGAATGGCTGGATGTATTCACACCAAAAATATATCAGTGTCCCCATTTCCCCATATCCCCTCCAACATTAGTCATTATCTTTTCTTGTCATCTTAGCCAATCTCAGAGGTATGTAATGATATCTCAATTGTCATAATTTGCACTTCCCTGATCAATAGTGATTTAGAACACCTTTTCATATTACTAGAAATAGTTTCTGTTTCTTCATCTGAAAATTGTCTGTTCATATCCTTTATCAGTTGGAAAATAGCTTGATTAAATATGATTATGACATGTTTATAAGTTTTGATTTTTCGTTTATGTAGTAGCAGTATAGTAAAATTTTGTTAAGTGTGCAAATCTGATATCTTTGGTATATTCAATAAACTTGATTAAACAACCCTACTAATTAAGTCAATTTTAGATAGAAAGCATATCTGAAGATTATCAAATATTTCCTTCACTATTATGCTAGTATCAGTGATTTGGAGTTCCATCTTATTTTATAAGCTTCTTCATCATATTATGTAATTAAATCCTGTTGAAAAGCATTTCAAGTAAAAATTATTAAAAATTACTTTAAATAATAACATTTTTTTACCTTTCAAGTCTCTATCCCATTAATTCTTTTTTTTTTTAATTTTGTGTTATCATTGATTTTTTATTGTTGTAAAATATGCTTGCAAAAAGGAACATTTGGAAGTAAGACTATAAAAATGTGAATCTTAATATTCTGCTTTTTTTCTCTTAATATAGTATGTAATTGTAAGCAGCAAGAAGATTCTTTTCTATGATAGTGAACAAGATAAAGAACAGTCTAATCCCTACATGGTGTTAGATATAGAGTAAGTATTTTAAATACAGGATGGTTGATAAATATATATTTTCTTTAAGTATTAAATTAAGATGGCATTATTTGAATAGTTGATATGTTTTTTCCTATTCCTTAAACAAATTGATGCCAGCATCCCATTTGGGAATGTGGTATTATGTCCTGTAGAATTTAGCCATTATTTTTATATCTATCTTGGAGACACTTATTTAAACAAGTGATAGTATGTGGTCTAAATTTTTATTCATTTATTTATTTCCTTTATTAGTCAGGCTTTATCTGATTGTTTTTAAAAAATTGTTTAAAATTCATTTTTATTTTGAGTTTTTAAAGAATATATTTTATTTGGAGCTAAATTATGAATTACTAAGTGGAGTATAGAAACTTAAAATTTGAGAGAAGTGCTACATATTCTAATCTTGTGCTGAATATGAAGTTAATTTGATACCTCTCTTGAAATAATAATTGACATAGTTTTATCCTTTTCTGATATTTATTTCTTTAACATCTGTTACAGCAAGTTGTTCCATGTCAGGCCAGTCACACAGACAGATGTTTATAGAGCTGATTCCAAAGAGATTCCAAGGATATTCCAGGTAATATGTGGCCTTTTTTACCCTTTCCTCTTTGAAATATAACATGCAAGATGCTTGTGATCAAACTTTTTCACTGTCATTGCTTTTCCTGCTTCCTACTTAGTTTGTGAGCCATCTTTAGAGATGTTCTTAGGTCCTTCACACATAATAGAATCTGTTAATCACTGACAACAAATTTTAAAACTGTTTTATCTTTTTCATTCCTAATGAGAGTTTGGAATTTTAAGACATACTATTTTTTGTAAAGGAACTTAGCGTTGTTTTTATCTCTTTTAATAACATAGCGGGACAGCTAGATGGCTCAGTGTATAGAGCATCGGCCTTGGAGTTTGAAGGCTCCGAGTTCAAATCCATCCTCAGATATGTAATACTTCCTAGCTGTCTTACCCCTGAGCAAGCCACTTAATCCCAATTGCTTCCTCTCTCCAAACCCTCATGTTGAATATTACCTATTCAACTGTTAGTTTTTTGTTATTTTTCTTAGTTTCTCATTGGATTTATTTTTACCTAAACCCAAGTAGGAACATAATTATGTTAACTTTTAAGAATGAAACAAGTAGCATCAGTAAATGTTTTGTTAATTGATCATTTCCCCAAAACTTATAGTATACACTTATCTTCTAGTGAAATTTCTAAAGAATAGGTGTTTTTTGTTTGTTTTGTTTTGTTTTTTAACTCCAAAAGGAAAGACAAGGGGGAAATTGGGAGCTTCTAAAGTAAAAATACTTTAATTTTCTTTTATTGAGGTTTGAACAGGTTAAAGATTGATTTAAAAAAAAATCTAATAATTTTCCCTCCTCCTGAGTAACATTTACCATGATATGACAAAATTACATGTTTTGACTTCAAATTGTAATCTTATTCCATACTTTATATCGATATAATTTTTTACTTGGCCTGTCTAAATGTAACTTTTTTTATTAAATGTGTAGATTTTATCTGGAAATGACATGTGGTTCTCTCTCTTGACATATCTGACATATCTAGATTCTGTATGCTAATGAAGGGGAAAGCAAAAAAGAACAAGAATTTCCCGTGGAACCAGTTGGGGAGAAGTCAAACTGCATCTGTCACAAAGGACATGAATTTATTCCCACTCTTTATCATTTCCCAACTAACTGTGAAGCCTGTATGAAGCCACTTTGGCACATGTTTAAACCTCCACCTGCTCTTGAATGCCGCCGCTGCCATATCAAATGCCATAAAGACCACATGGACAAAAAGGAGGAAATCATAGCACCTTGCAAAGGTAAATAATGAAATTATATATACTTGTACTAGCTATCTCTAAGAAACAAATTGTTTTCTACAGAAACTTATCTCTTCAACAGTTTTTTGTTTTGTTTTTGCTGAGACAATTGGGGTTAAATGACTTGCCCAGGGTCACACAGCCAGAAAGTGTTAGGTGTCTGAGGACAGATTTGAACTCGGGTCCTCCTGACTTCAGGGCTGGTGCTCTATCCGCTGTGTCACCTAGCTGCTCCCATCAATAGATTTTTTTAAAGAGAATGTGGAGAAACATAAGCATCCATTTACTCTATTATAGTGAATATTTACTATCTTTAGAGTGGTATTTTAGGTTTTAAAGGAGATACAGTTAAAAATAATCTCTCATAGAGCTTAGATAATAGTGAGGGGATTAGACTTTCAAAATAACAGTACTATACAATATTGCATCCTAAGTGAATTAAAGAGGTACAAAATAGTGTTATGTGATACGACACCCCAGCCCCAAGTGAAGGCTATTGCTTCACTAAGTGGATTAGACAGCTACAAAATAGTGTTATATGATCCATTAACCTCTCCCAATTCCCCCTTCCCTCCATCCCATGAGTGAAAGCTATTGCTGCCCACAGAATTGGGGAAGGCGTCTCAAAGGAAAGGACGTATAGGCTTACAGTTAAATTGTAAAGGATGATTAAAAATTAAACAGGAAGAAGTTTTCCAGAGATAGACACCAGCATAAACAAAGTCATTCATAAAGACTAGAGATCATAGTGCATTTAAGGAGAGGGGAATGCAGAAAATAGTTCAGTTTGTTTAGAGCATAAAGAGACTGGGAGTGGGGCTGCAGTTATAGGGGAGAATAGGAAAAGGAGGCTAAGTGATGAAAAGGTTTTGTACTACATATCATGTATAGGGCTTTAAATACCAAGGAAAGGAACTTCAACTATGTCTATCAGTTAAAAAAAAAAAATAATGATTTTTTAATTAATGGAATAAAATGATCAGATTTATGCATAAAAAACCCTTTCATGGCAGGAATATGAAAGATATTTTAAGAAGGAGAGAGTAGAGAACCACCTATTAGATTATTAGAGTGAATCTATGTGGGAAAGGCATGTACTGATCATGATTAAAAATGATGTTATTGTTTGAAATATTTCATTTCAGTATACTATGACATTTCATCGGCAAAGAATCTGCTGTTATTAGCTAATTCTACAGAGGACCAGCAGAAGTGGGTTAGTCGGTTAATAAAAAAGATACCTAAGAAACCCCCAGCACCAGATCCTTTTGCTCGATCATCTCCTAGAACTTCTATGAAGGTACAGCCTAACCAATCTATAAGACGGCCAAGTCGACAGCTTCCTCCAAGCAAACCAAGGTAAATTTAAAAAATAATCTATAACATCCAAACTAATTTTCTCAAATGAGTTAATGAAATTTTATGTATTGCCATTATTAAAATTATCCTACCACATCCCTTTTTTCATCTTGTGTTCAGAATTCTAATGAAATCTTAAATTTCAAATATTAGAAATTTGTCAGCTTTACTTTTACAGACATTGACATGTATGAACATGCTATATAAATTTACTTAAATTGCAATCTTAAATATTCAAGTATATTTAAATGTGAAAAGAAACAGGGTTTTTTGGGCAAGTCTTATAATTTGATGGTAAAACTGTTGCAGAAAATTTATATAACTTTAGACTTTTTAGAAAGACAGATCCATTTAATAAATCAGTGAGGTATTGATGAATTTAGATGATTGGTATTTTGTGAGCTTTAAATAATATTTTAAGAGATTTATGAGATTAATAATAATATTATTAACATTATAATATTATTATTCATTAATATTATTAATAATAATATTTATAAATCTCATCTGTTATCACTAAGCTAGAGTGTTCTTCTTACATCTTAAAGGAACCAGTTTATCAAATTGGTATCAAGCTCAAATACAGATTATACTAAAGAGTTCCTAATTTAAATATAATAGAACATTATACATGAATTAATATGCTGAGGTTGCCAAATAAACAATGGTACACAAGAAAAGCCATGTAATTTTTGAGGACAGTTCTATCTCAACAAAGATTCCAGTGGCAGTAGCATTGAGAACTGATCATCATGTCAACACGAACTATGCTTTTTTCCCTTCTTGTAGGTGTGAATGACTTAAAGGAAGAAAAAAGCTACAAAAGCTATATACTCTTTAAAATTTTTGTTAATTTTTTTTTTTTTAGTTCTGGCCCTCCCCTTCGAATTATTCTTCATTGATTTTTTTTGTACATTTTGTCATAACAGTAAGTAATAGGGATTTTTTTATACAGTGTTGCATGTAGATAAAAACTAACCATCAAAACTCACTCATAAAATTAATAGATAACTGATGAAAACTTCTTAAAATAAAAAAAGATGTTTCATTTAAAATTCTTCAGATCTTTAAAAAATTACTTTGTATTTTAAGGAACTTATGTACTATCATTTTTATTCTTTGTAAGATCTGAGTCTCACTTTAATTCACAATTCCATGTGTAGGTAATCTCACGTAATATCCAAGTATAAGGTACTCATTTATTAGAGAATTAACTTCAATTGAAACATAGATGAAGATAATGTGGAGACAGCAGAGTACTTTTTGCAAAGCCTTTGAGAGTTTTGAGCTTTAGGAAGTTGGTTTTTTGTTACCTTTTTTTGTATGGTCCTAGCTAGGTAGCCTAGCTAAAGGTGAATGCCCATCACTTAGTAGGTTTACCAGTTGATGATTATTACTTTGACCATGGCATGCCATGAAATGCAGAAAAAAACCATAATCATCAGTAATATAAATATACTCTTCCCTCCCACACCCCTACTTCTGTAGAAAAGTGGGGAGCTAAGAATAATTTAATATAACATCTATAAATATCAGCTTAGCTATTGATTCTCCTAAATGTAAAGTCCTTATCCAATGACCATTTTGTACTGATGGAGAAACTGAATTATAACAGTATTTACACCTACTTAATAAATAATAAGGGAATTGCAGCTAAATGGAATGATGATTCAAAGGTTCCCCCTTCAAGAGAAAAAGCATAATTTTAACGATTTTATATGTCAGAAGTCAACAGGAAATGCCATTTTATAGAAGTCACTTATAATGCAGTATATGTGATAAAAAACAACATGGAAATAATTGCATAAGAAGTTTTATGAAGATTTAAAATAAAGTCCTTTAGTTTAAATCAGTATATACCTTGATATTTAGTAACTTCAGTGCAAAGGTGGAAATAGGTGAGGATTGAAATATGTTCAGAAATATGGTTGGAAAGAAATAATTTTTGTTTGTTCAGTTGCTTTTCAGTCATGTTTAACTCTAGGACCCCTTTCGGGAATTTTTATTGGCTAAGATATTGGAATTGTTTGCCATTTCCTTTTCCAGTATATTCCCATTTTAAAGATGAGTAAATTGAGGCAAATATTGTTAAGTGACTTCTCCAGGATCACATATTAGCTAAGTAGTTGAGGTCATGTTTGAATTAAGTTCTTCCCTGACTCCAGGCCTAACACTGGTGTCACAATCTAAAGACTTGTGATAATGATTTTTTGGGGAAAATAATTAGAGTGGAAGAAAACCAGTGTTAGACACAAGTAACATAAAAATGAAATTGATCATACTTATGCAAAGTGATTATTATATAAGAAATTCTTATTGATGTGAGATTTATGAATCAAGTCTTTATATTTAAATATAGATATATAGTTGGACTATCAACTAATTAGAACATTGATCAAAATTAATACAAAACTAGAAGTATTAATAAAAATGAGAATAAGATATATTAACCCCTCCTCAGTGCAAAAAAAAAAAAAAATGGGAAATGGAACAACATCATTATCGATATTTTATGGTAAATATCACACAAAAGTTAACCATCATAAGTTAGTTGTAATAACAAGAAGAGAGGAAAAATTACCTGAGGCAACAAACTGTTGGCTTACTTATCAAATTAAGAAAGGTGGGATCAAGAAAGAATGGTGCAAGATTATGAATAATATTACCTAATGAAACTGCAATTCAGAGTGGCAGAAATCAGTTTAAAGAAAATTTGGTAGAGATTCAACTAAGCAAAGTATTCTCAAAGACATTTAATTTAAGGGGGAAAAAAACACCATGGAAAATATCAATAGAAATTTTTGTAACAAACTTTTTAATCATCAAGTATAATGAAGTACCACAATCAGATTCTAATATCACATTCCCAGATGTGCTTATATAAGAACTGGAAGTAGCACTAAAGAAAATTAAAATAAAAAAAGCAGTTGTATTAGGCGAGTTATCCACAAAGAGAGGCATGCTATCATTGACATAATTTTGATGGTATTTTATAATCGTCTCAAAATATTTAAAAGCAGGACAAATTCCCTGGGGGGGAACTCACTTCTGACCACCACAGTACAATAAGAAGCCATAAATAACTATAGACCCATACAAAATTGAGAATATGCAACACATCTTAAGGCTGTTCTTGAATTTAAGTATTAAGAAAAACAAGTAGGCCATATCTTTACCATCTTATAGTTGATGGAAAGATGTAGTGACTATAAGAATAAACTACTTATTTTTTGACTATAAAAAGAGCATGTGATTCTTTGGCAGAATTCAAACAGAGTATCTTTATGTAAGGTTCCTTAAAAGATACTTAAGAACAGAGATAATCTTATTCAGCATTCTGAGCATTGATATCTAGCCAAGAGATAAACAGTCTTATGTTCATGAGAAGTGTTCACCATTATTAGGAATGATGTCCAGAGCAAATAGATGCTAAGTTGAAGAGGGATTCCTGTGGATAAAGAAGTTAGGATGTTCCTATTTGTGACTCACATTATACTTATTGATTGCATCAACTTTCAGAACATTGGATAATTCTCTCAAATGAGACTTATAATCATTCTGTAGAGTTTGGCAAATTAATAGCTGGTATTTATATAATTTTCACAGGTTTACATATATTGTGTTATTTGATTTGATTGGTAATGGCTGCTATCTAAAATATCAGTCAGTCAATAAACATTTATTAAGTGCCTATTGGATACCAAAAGAGACAAAACAATCCTTGTCCTGAAGGATATTAAAATCTAATAGATTAGACAATAAGCAATATATATAAACAATAATTAAAAGAAAGAGCACTAGAATCAATAGATATTTTAAAAGCCTTTCTGTAAAAAATGTGATTTTTTGTTGAGACTTCAAGGAACCCAGTAAGCAAATGAGGAGGGAGAACATTTGAATTGAGGAATAGCTAGATAAAATACCCAGAGCCAAGGTGTCTTATTTTTGTAGCAGCCAGGAAGCTAATGTAATTAGATCAAAGAGCATGTGGCAGGAAATAAGGGAGGAAATCAGATTAAAAAGGGTTTTGCATACAGAACAGAGAATTTTGTATTTCATCCTGAAAGCAATAGGGAGCCACTGGAGTTTCTCCAGGTCAGACCGGTTTTTGGTAAAATTCATTTTAATGGTCAAATGGAGGATGGATTAGAGTGGGGAGATTTGAGTAAGTCAGACCTCCCGTCTTCACAGTCTGCCTCCTTCTCCCCTTCTTCCCTCCCCCTCCCCCCAGACTATTATAATAGTTCAGGTGTGAGGTGATAAGGACCAGTGTTAGAGAAGGGGTTGTGTTTGAGAGATGTTGCAAATGTGAAATCTATAGCTCACCTTAGCAACAGATTAGATATCAGAGATTGAGAGAGAGTGAAAAGTTGAAGATGACATCTAGTTTGGAAGTTGAGGGACTAGGAGGATGGTGTTGCATCTATGGTAAGAGAAAAATGAAAGGGAATGAGTTCAATTTTGGATGTGTTAGTTTGAAATAGGCACTAGAGATCCAGTTCAAATTGTTTGAACAGCAGCTGAAGATTAGTGGTCAGCAGAAAGGTTACCCCACGATAGGTTGATTTAAGAATTGTCAACATAAATTTGATAATTAAATGAGGTCACCAAATGAAGCAATAGAGGGAGATTAAAATGATCTGTATGAGGATCCATCAGAGGAGATTGAAAAGGAGCTAGCTATCTGATAGAAGGAAAACCAGGAGAAAATTAAGGCTGAAAATTTAGAAAAAAAGAGAAATCAAAAGTGTCTCACAGGCTACAGAATGAAGATTGAGAAAAGATGATTGCATTTAAAAATTAAGAGGTCAGTAGTAACTTTGGTAGAATGATAAGGTTGGAAGCCAGATTATAAGACTTTAAGAAGAGTGTAGGGAGAGTGTAATTGGCTTTACAGGGAGATCAGAATTGAAGAATCATATGAGGGCTTTTTGAGAATGAGGGAGACATGGGCATGTTTCTAGGCAGTAGGGAGAGGCTGAAAATAAGTAATAGAATGGAGAAAGAGCAGTTTGTTGAAGGAGACAGAATAGCATACAGTGTACAGTTGAATTGAACAAGTCATAGATCTTGTCCATCAGAATATCTGTATCTTGGACAGATACTGTAGATGAATAATGAATTGGGCCCAGAATTGGACATAAGTACTAATTGACTCTTGGAAAGTTGCAAGGTGTTTTTTTGTTGGTTGTTGTTTTTTAGTAACTACATATTTCCACTTATATCCATATTTTAAATTGTGATTGGAAGTGAAATGTTGAAGAAAATGCTTACAAGACAGTATTATATATGATGATTTCATAATGGGGTCATTACAATTTGGAGTATAGCCAAGTGTAAATATGTAAACCTCCTATTGCAGATTGCTTGATTTGGCATTTAAGGACTGGGATTGGTCATTTGATGATATTGATGATGATGGTGATGATGATGACGATGTTTTTGATTTCTGAAGAAATGAATGGGGTAATTCAAATGAGAAATGGATGATTTCCTTTCTACCTAGAGCATGTGGTTTGGATTTGGGCTTTCATGTTGCCTAGGCTTTTTTTCCCCAGCATTTTAAAATATTGTTTAAAAGTTAGTTGTTAAAAGTTAAATTTCAGAAAGTCCAATTGAACTTTTGAAAATCAAATAGTATGTACAGATACATTTTGATAAATTTTTGTATGCTTGGAATGGCACCTTGAAGTAGAATCTCAAAAAAATGATAACAAAAGAAAGTAATTCAGGAATCCTGCCTATTCCAAGTAAGTCACTTTGAAGGGGAAAGTAAAATTGTTTTCTTCTATTTGCTATTGAGTTCATCTGTGAAAATGGCATGTTCTCCCTGTCCCCATTTCTTTAGACTTGCAAAATCGAAACTGCAAGAGCTTTCAATTTCTTGATAATGGTGTGAAATATCCTTTTCTGACTTGGCTTATTTGTAGTGGTGTGAAGTGTTTGCTAGCTTGTTTTCTAATTCTATACTTGGAGAATAATTCGAGCAATAATGCTGATTGTGTTAATAGCTGTCATATAAATGCAAAGTAATTGAAATAATCAGTGATATGTTTGTCTAAGAGAAAATTATTTTATCTTTTCAGCTGCAATCTAGTTTGAAAGAATTAGTGAAATAAAGCCATGTAATTTCAAAATCATACTGGGTAAAATTGGAATATTTTCTTGTTTATTTTGAAGTATATATTTGTTAGTAATATATCTTGGGTTGCCAGAATAGATTTAATTTTGTAAATCCTTGAATTGTTGTTACCATATCAGTCATGACAATGCTCTACTATATAACTTATAATATTAGCATTAAGTGAAATTTATGAAAATTAGTTCCACTAAGGCTTAATAACTATTCCCATTGATAAGAAATATATTTTTTAAAAGAAGCTATGTGTATATATAATATATAGTGATATGTCAGAATGTCTTTTAACTTAGGTAGGCTTGGAAAGAATTTGGAAATAATTATATTTTGACAAAGCAGCTCCTGACAATGACAATCTTTTTTTTCCCCTCCAGCTAACTGCCTTCTGTGAATGCAGTCACTATCCATGGTGATCATTTTCTGCCTGTTATGGACAAGACTGAAATGTCATTTCCCCAAATTTATTAAATGAAAGAAAGAAGCTATATTTTCCTGAGAGATTAAGATATATATATGTATATATATATATATATATATATGTGTGTGTCTGTGTGTCCATTCACACTCACACACACACACACACACACACACGCACACACACATACATGTATGCATATGTATAAATTAGTAGTTTTCCTGGCCCAGGGGTAGAGTGGAGGGGAGTGCTGCAATATAAATCAATAATCTTGGAAAGTTTTTCTCAAATCTTTGAAGGTGTCTGATTAAACCAAGAGTTATTTTTAATAAAGACATTGTAGGAATACCACCCTACTCCAAATCTTGATCTACACAACTTTACTGGATGACACTACATTTTGCAAGAGGACTGAGAAGAGTTGAAATAAAAGCAATTTATCTTTCAGCTTCAGTGGAGAGATTTCACCAGCATATTAAGGTTACCAGAAGAATTGTGGATTGGGAAAATTTTCTACAATAGTGATATAGACTGCATCCTTAAGAAGTGACCATTATACTGCGTGTGTGTGTGTGTGTGTATGTATGTGTGTGTGTGTGTGTGTGTGTGTGTGTGTGTGTATATAGTACTGTAATACTGCAAGAGGATTTTTAAGACTTTCCACTTTATTTTTTATACACATTGATCAGATACCATTACTTATTGCAGTTGCAACTATGCACTTGTATAAAGCCATAATGTTGAAGTTGATATTATCCATTCATATATATCCAAAAAAGCTGCATGTCGGTGTGTTTGAGCAGTTGGTGTAATGAAAACTTTGAAATTAATCATATGAGTTTAATATTGCTTCATGATGGACGACTCTACTTTGCCATTTGAATGCCTTAATTTAAGTCCTTTACTTCCACCTCCCTTTCCCTACTCCTGAGTCTTGGCCCACTCTCTATTTAAAATGATAAAGGAAAAAAAAATGTTTACCAGTTCTTAGAATACAAATTTGCTTTGTGGAAGAAAAATAGAGCACTATTTTTACACATGATAGTTATAGCAATGTCAGCCTATTTTGAATGTATAGTGAATGGGTTTTGGTTTTTTGACAGGAAGGCATTGGTTACCAGAAATAATAACTTATAGTATAAGAACTAACATAACTTCAATGTGTACTGGTAATTTTTCATCCAACCCTTTTTACAAACCTCAGTATTATTCAGTGACTTTGTATTACCCTCATTAAGTGCTATGAAGCTTTGTTTTGCCTTGTTTTGTATCCTGGCTGGTTTTTTTTTGTTTGTTTGTTTTGTTTTGTTTTTGTGGGAAGATGGGGGTGGGTGGGGGTGGGCAGGTCATCTCTGAATATCTTTTACATTTTCACACACAAGTGTTGAAGAATTATCATAAACTTTGAAAAAAACTAAAACATAATGTAGATATATCTTAAATTTTTTTAGTACTGTTCTCAAGGACATGGCTGTATATTATTTTAGTTGTGTGCTAATGAGAATTGATACCCGGGAAGAAGGGGCCTAGAAGAACTAAATTGGATTTCATTTTTTAAATTCAATCTTGTATAAAAATAGTTTTTCTGGGTTTATTCATGTGTTATACGTCACTGTCCCAGAAAATTGCATGTTTATACAACTATAGTATGCTACAATGTTAAAGATATTTAATAGTAAAGAAATTATGTAGCTTCTAACTGATCGGTCTCTCTATAGATATAGATGAATATCTATAGATATAGAGAGAGTGTGTGATAATTAAAATACACCATCTAACATTTCAATGAAGGAAGTAAACATTTCATTGTTCCTTTCTCCGAGACAACATAGAAATGTTTAGAAAATTAGGACCACAATTATAAAACACTATCATGGGAAGCTGAAGTCTTTGGTCATTGATGTATGAAAACTAAATTCTCTCTCTTCCTGCCCCCTTCCTCTCACCTTTAACAAAATTGATTTATTGAATCTGCACTCTTTCATAATTGGCTGTGGACCCTTAAAACTAGAATGTGCATGCCACTTCAGTTGCAAGTATGGTTTGTTGCAATCTAGTTTTAAAGCACAGCATGTTTTTTAAAGTGTGAAAAAATATATAAAATTTATATAGAGTAAATATTTCCATTCATTAGACTTGTTTAAATGAGACTGAATGCATAAATATTTTATATAAAGATTTTGTTACATTGTGGGAAGTTCTATCCTATTATTCTGAATTGGAGAGAATATATAAATATATATATATATATATTTTTAAATAAACTGTTTTAAGGTGAAATAGTTTTAAGTTTACAGATGGTAATTGAAATATTTGAATATAGAAGGCAAAAGTGTGTGTGTTAAAAAGTAAATCTTGGAAGATGTAAATAATCAAGAGTATGAAGAATCATGACATCTCTTCTATATGGGGGTGGGGGGAGCGAGGAAATGTGAAGTTTCTGAAAATTAGATAATTTGCTAAGAAAAAAAATTCTCTCCAATGGAGATTTTCTACATTTCATCTTACTGACATAGTCAAGGTTTATAAGGTTGTTTTCCCATTTCAAATAATGATAATTCTTTTCCTAATTATTATTCCAGCTTCAGATCAGAATTTGACATTTTCTTCTTTGTAACCCTAAATCATGTTCTATGTGTGCATATGCCTATTCAAATGCAATCTTTTCACCTTATGACATTCCTTTGGCATGGACACCTAATTATGCCAATCTCCATTTTCCTACTGTCCTGGCAAGTCCCCAAATTAAGCATTCTATGGATTGTTTAAGTTCAAAAAATAACTGTAATGCCTGGTATATTTCCTTAGGCAAGACCTCTATTATAAACATAAATATTTCCACTGAAGTCAGGAAATGCCAGGTGGGAAAAGGATTATGCCATTATTATGTTTAGCTGTCACATCAGTGATTTTAGTGCAAATTTAAAGTATACTCCAAATAAACATTTCTTTTGTCCATAAGAAAGCAAAAGGGCTTGGAGTCAACTGAATATATAGGCATACCTATATATAAATAAAATAAAATAAAGGGGTAGCCTGTAAAGCTGAGCCATTGTAATCTTCAGTGACTTCAGTGATCCTATACTTAACTTAAAAATCCTTAACATTACATAAAGTGGATAGCCAAATTACATTTTAGTAAATATTGCTGCTGTTAATAAATCTTATGCTATCCTTTGTAAGAAAAAGGAGATAATTATGCCTTGATTTATTAATAATACTTTGCTTAAAGATTAGATTCTACAAAGATTTCTTATATCCAAGGTGCATTAGCCCAATGATAAAAGCAGAGCCAGGCATATTTGAATTTATAAATTGCTCCTTATTCTTATCTTGAATTTTTTGAAAAGTTTTTGGGCCTCCCTAAATCCCCAATTGTTTTGTGAAGATGCAGAAGAATGTTTTATTAAGCACTTTTAAGAAGCACTGAGATGTTATGCCAGGTTTAGTCCTGTCTTCCTTCTGCCCCTCATCCATAAATTTTATTGGGAATGGTTTTGAATGAATTATGAAATATACATATTATATAATAATTACACAAATATTTGATCAGGTACCTTTTTTTTTTCCTTTTAAATATTAAAAAAAAAAAAAAAAAAAAAAAAAGGAGTTATAAGCCCTGGATTTAACTTTTGGAAACTTGTCACATCTTTGTAGCATTGTGATTGTATCCCATGCCTGCATTTGAAAAGAAAATTAAATAAAAGGAATTGAGAAGTATGTATTTTCATACTTTTCCTGCCAAATACAATCCTGGAATGCTTCAGCTTCTTAAAATTTACCACAGGAATTTTCCTTCAGTGAAAGATAGGTGTGGCGGACTTGCTTCTGACTTAGGTAATCAAACTTGGGACTGTGCCTGAGAGTTATGAAAAAATATAAATCAAAATAGTCAAAAGCCCCTCTTCATGACCTAGATTTTTGATGATACTAGAAATATTTCAAAACATGAAATTTATGGAAATGAAACAAACGAGGGGTCCTTAATTTGGTTAAAATGTTTTTTTTTTTTCCTTTAAGTCACAAAAACCAGATACATTTCTATAATGACAAAGACCACAGGTATCAATTTTTTAGTTAACTGTACTTCTTTCCAGTTGTGTGACCACAAGCAAGTCATTTTACCTCTGGACCTTGAGTTCCTCACTTAGGATTCACAGGGTGATTTTGATGAAAATATTTCCTTGCTTTTCAAATCTTAACAGCTTAAAAATTCACCAAGACTTTTTGATGTAGCTTAATGTGTTAGCACTGTCTGTCTTTGGAACTAAAAGCACCTAAGATCTGTCTCTTGACACTTTACCCATGTGAACCTGAGCTTGTTTCCTCAAATATAAAATGAAGGAACTAAAATCTTTTGAAGCTCTAGATATTTAATTCCATATTTTTCAGTGTATTTTTTTTTCTTTCCTGTCCATTTCTGGTAAGTATGTGAAAGTCTAGATAATCTAGTCTGTATTATTTGAATTTTTATAATTGTCAAAAGTTCCTCCTTAACCTAACCCCAGTCCACCATTTTATCGCTCTAGATAACCCTTTATTCTTTCTCCTGGTTAAAGTAACCCTTGACTTGTACTATGGGAATCCATCTAGAAATAATTCACAAATTTACCTCTTTGTGATTACAAAATTATACAATTTGCCTGCATGGGAGAGGTGATTTTTAATACAAATAGTAATAACATTATGATTTAATTAAGGAAAGAATGTTTTATGGAGATATAAAGTATTTTCTCTTCTTTTTGGCCCCACCATGAAAGGACTAACAACTATTTAAGCAGTTTAAAAGCTACCAATCATACAATTGGTCTTTCTGAAGTGCTTCACCATAACTTGGGTTCCCAAAGAATTGCCAACAATATGCAAACTCTGACATGCCCAGCTAAGCTGGAAAGTAGACCACTTGTTTAATTGTTACGAGCTACCCATAGGTAATATAATAGGCATATAATCCACTGAATGATAAAAATGGTAGTATGCTTGCAAATTTTTGATAAGTTATGACCACTTACCAGAAATTCAGTTTTACATGAGCCAATATAAAAAGTATGAATGTTTATTTTACATGCTTTTTAAAAATCAAATTTGCATGCAAACAAGCAGGTTTTTTTAAAGTTATTGTTTCATTCCCATCTATTTAATTATAAAGTCAAAAAAGGGAAAGGTATAATGTATGAGAATTATGCCCAAATGACAGCAGTAGATATAGTAAAAGCTCAAATCATTGAATCAGTCATTAACCCCTTATGATTTAGTATGGTTTGTGTTGTAATGCTGATTCTATCCCCTGGGCCAGTCATTTGTCCTCCTCTGAATCTTCACTTGAACTATGAGATCAACAAATTTCTTACTTTTTAATTGGGCAATGATAAGGTCTCTTTCACTTAAATCTTATGAGCCCATAATTTGTGTTTTCAAAAAACAAAAACTGGTCTTGCCCAGCTACCTTAGTTCCAAAATCCAGTGAAGATAATTGTGTGTTTTTTCAAATAATGGAGGCCTTATGTGAAACCAAGCACCACAATGGCATTGTTGCATGTGTAGTATCTCATCATCCATTAGGAAATGACCAAGACACAGTGAGATTTTTAATGACAATTTGAGCCTAAAGTGGTACAATGGAAAAAAACACTGGCCAAGGTATCAAGTCACTATTTTAAGTCAAGTGACTTTACTCTTCCACCCCCCCTACACACCAATACCTCATTTTCTCTATAAAAAGATTTGGATTAGATGACCAATAAGCTCCCTTCTGGTTATTGAAATTAAATCTCTGAAATACAATTCCAGCTCACCCTGTTCAAAATTTTTCCTCGGGGGAAAATTTACTTCTAGCTCCAAGCTGAAAGTAGAAAAAAAATGTGTTTAGATAGTAAGGTTGCCACACTTAAAATCATCCTGATTTTAAAATCCAAATGACTTCAATCATGCTGGAGAAAATAATTCTCTTTTGCTCCAGTTTGAGTTGTGTTTCATTCTGGAGATGTTCTGTTACTCATGCTTTGTAGTTACTCTTCTATAGCGAAGTATTGTAGTTGTTACCCATATGTTTAGAGCTAGCATGATCAGGAAACGGATAAGAACTGAAATACAAAAATAATGTTAAATGTAAACAACTAAAACACCAAAATGTTAAAATATTATTAGTTCTTTTTTAAAATGGAAGACAAAATCATCCATTATATATACCAAACTGGCACATACCCTGGGGAAATGAAGTCTGCTGTGATGGTTGAGTAATCCCAAAATCAGCCATTATAATTGAAATCTTTACTAAGAGCTTCTAGATAATGACTTGGATATAATTTTCAAAACAAATAAAATCTTGAAAACAAAAATCTTTTTAACTTGAGATTTTGTGGAAGTGTGGAAGCTTGAAGATCTAGTCACTCTGATTTTTTTATTCTTTAGAACATACAGAAGTAGCTTTAAAAGCCACTTCTCAGGTAAAGGCTTTCGAGATAATACTGGAGGGAGCAGTCTTCATCTTAGATCTAAGATGAAGTGACCTCATCTTACATATGAGAAAACAGATTCTTTCCTAGTGCAATAGAACACACATTTTACAAATCCAATGTGAGAAAAGACTGGATAGCCCACCAACCTCTCATTCACTTCTTTCTGCAAAGTATACCCTGGGGAGGAGAAGAATTACGGGTGAGATTCAGAGGATTTAGAGTATATTGCAAGGGGCTGGATGCACACATCTTTTAATACATTAACTGCCCAAAGTTCACAGCAGCTGCTTAAGACCAAGGAAAAGCTGTCCCTCTTTATTCATGAAACAACCCACTCTGGAGTATATAAAAGAGAATGTGTCTTATGAAATAAAAGGTTGAATGTGAATTAGGAAGAGACAAGAAAAGTATGCTTACCCATAAGATCACGTGTGGTCATTAAAGTTGTTATTACTCTTGCTAAAAGTTAAAATAACCAAAATTACTTTCATAGTTTTTTATTGTTATAGTTATTTATAATGTGCAAATTATGTTAATATATGAAGAACAACTATCAATCTGTTTTTCAGTCATAGAATGTTAACTCTGGTAAGGATTCTAGAAATCATGTAACCTGAACTGTTCCCTGCCCTCACCCCTGCCAAATTTTCAGAAACTAAAACTTAAATTGAAATTTTAACAACAGCTGATATTTGACATATCTCAATTGTGAGCTTGCAAAGCTCACAATAGCCTGAAGAGTTCTATTAATTCATTTTACAGATGAAGATATTACAGTTCAAATGCACTAAGTGATTTGCTTAATCACAAAGCTAAAAAGTGTCAGAATGAGATTTTAAATATAGGGTTTCCTGATTCCCAGTCCCACACACATTCCCATGCAAGTTCTTTACTACAAGATGTTCTAAACCAAATTGGAAAGCACCTTTCCTTAAATACTTGGAATGCACGGAATATATGAAATGAGTTCTTCCACTTAATCTTTGAACAGCTAGTAACTTTTGCAATTATATACACTCTTGTACTCTATATTTAATTCTCTGTTGCAATAAATGAAGTTTGGCCCACTGATGGACCATTTCCAGCATCCAAAAGCCACCAGAAGATAGTCACAGGGCACTAGAGTAGCTTACAAAACTATCAACTAAGTTGACAAGAAAGGGGACATCAGTGGAAGCAGTCCTTCCACACTAATGAACTCAGACTCTTTAAATTACATCTCTTCAAAGACATACATGTAGCCTTTTATTCAACCCAGTATCTTAAAAGTTCATTGCACAAGAAAGGCAACTGACAAAATGTTGAATGAAGAATTCAAAACCCAACTTTCCAGGTGGGGTAATTCTCTTCCCCCACCTATAGTGTTTTTACATTCTTGGGAGAATATGAAACCTGCATATAGTGCCAATGAACTGAATAAAGTAACACTAACAAATTATATTTACTTTGCAATAATGATACTGGAAAATTTCTGTTTCTCAATCCTGACGATCATTAAAGAAAACCTTAACCATCACCAGAAAAGTAATAATAAAGTAGCTATGTCTCATCATTTGTACAATGCTTTATGAAGTCCCCCATAATTTAATCCATAGACTAGAACCAGAGAAAGCTAATGCTTTCTCCATGGCTGGCTCATATACAAATCCTAACTTTCATCTCCAATGCAACATCACTTGTTCAACAATTAATAATCGCCCACCAATGAGAAGAAGTCTAAAATGACAAAGAACATTTAACTTGGCATTGGATGGGTCTGGTTTTGAGCCTTGATTCTACTCCTTAACAGTCCTTTAACAGTTTGGCCAAGAAGTCTTAAAATTTCAGCTTCCTGTTCTATAAAACGGGGATGATGTTTGCACAAGAATAAAGTTAGGAAACTACTTTATAAACTTTTTAGGCCCAAGTGAAATGTAAGTTTTCATCATGACATACCTAGCACTGTGCTGCTGACAGTCTTCAAAGAAATTGTAAATGACTTAAATCACAAATTTCCTTAAAGGTAAATGTTCTAGCAGTAATTTCTGGGCATATGTAGCATATGTCATTTTGTAAAACTTTTCAATATTTTAACTGAGTTCAACTTGTAATGAACAAGTAGTACAAGAAATTTATCATTGATAATGAAGCAATAATATAGGATCACAACCTTGAATTAACCCCAAGTTCTATTTACAACTATCTCATAAATCTATCTACCTAATGCAGAGGTAGGGAATTTTTTTTTTCTGCTAAAGACCATTTGGCTAGTTATAACATCATTTGATGCCCATGCAAAAGTATGAACTTAATAGAACTCGGTGGAAAGTTTTACCTTCCCATGGCCTTAGCAAATGTTCCCCATCCCTGCTCTTAAGTGCTCTAAATTATTCAAAGACAAACTAAATTTCATAAAGAAATTTTCATGACATCATTCAGAGAAGCAACAGAAAACAGCTAATATTAGGAAGAATGCTTTTAAGCCATTTCATCATGTCAGAAAAGAGCACAATCTTGTATTTCCCAAATTAATTTGGTCATGGAACGCCTTTGAACCTGTTCTATATAGAAGAAATTAATAAGTGCTGGCCTAAGGTAACAACGTCTGTGGAGAACTAGATAGATAAGTGTTTGGCCTAAAGTTAGGGAGACCTATATTCAAATATGGCTTCATATTTGACATATGACACTAGCTGTATCTTAGCTGAGTCTTCTTGACCTCCTAGCTGGTTGGATCTCTTTATCTTTTATTATTATTATTATTGTTAAAGCTTTTTATTTTCAAGACATGCATGGATAACTTTTCAACATTGACCTTTGCAAAGTCTTGTGTTCCAAATTTCCCCCCTTTCTTCCATCTCCTCCCCTAGATGACAAGTAATCCAATATCTGTTAAATATGTTAAAAATATTAAATCCAATATATATATATATATATATATATATATATATATATATATATATATGTATATATATATGTATATATATATTTATACAATCATCTTGCTGCACAAGAAAAACCAGATCAAAAAGGGAAAAATTCAATACTTCTACAGAAAAAAAAGTTGAGCTGAGGAAATTTTGGAATTAAAGTTAGAAGCCTATTTTCAGAAGTAAAAATCTTCTGAAGGTTTTGTCTTTTTAAGGAAAAAATTACCTTAAATAATTTTTTCATATCGATAGTTAATGGGATAGGTAGATAGAGCACAGGGCTTGGACTCAGGAAGATGTTAAATTCAGTCTCAAACACTAGCAATGTGACCCTTGGCAAATTAGTTAATTCTGTTTGCCTCAGTTTCCTCATCTGTAAAATGACCTAAAGAAGGAAATGGAAGCCACTTTTGTATCTCTATCAAGAAAACCCCAAATGTGATTACAATTAAGTGGACATAACTGAAATGAATGAACAACAACATAGTTGTTTTAGCATTCTAGTTCATTAGGAGAAAGTATTGCTGGTACTGAAATACTGTCTAGTAGAATGTCTATTGCGTGTTGTAAAACACCAAGGTATCTATTTTGGTAAATATTCTTTTAGGCATAAAAGATACATTACATCCTATCAACCTGTATCAACCTATCAATATCTGTATTGATATATGCAGGAACAAATTTTGAGAAAATCAGTATATATATATATTTTTCCTACCTAGGGAGAGTAACCACCATGTCCTCAGCACAAAGCTCCCTTATATCTGGTTTTTATTCTAGTCTGAGTACATGAAGGAGAGGGAGGCTGGAATAATGCTGGATTTTTGAGTCTGAAAGACTCAAATCCCACTTACATCTGTAAGTCTGTATGTCCCTGGACAAGTCATCCCTTCTCAGTATTTCTGATCTACAAAACAGGTAATAATACAACAATTTCCCTGCACTGTTGTGAGGATCTTGCAAATCTTATAGTGATATATCAATATGTATTATACATATTATTATACTCCTAAGACTTTAGCAAACTCAGGAGTACGTCACTCTTCCCGCCCCCACTTTTCCTTACTTGCACAAGTATAGGCAGACATGCTCCAGGTTAGGGCACTCACTGCACCAGAATCCCTTGTCTCCCACAGGTACTGGAGCTGGGCAAACTTGCTGGCAGCACTAATAAAGGTGCACAAATTCTGTTCCAGAGAAAAGGGGAAAGAATCAAAGTCAAGATCTAGATTTGTAAAAACTTAAGATTCTTTTCAAAC
Organism: Sarcophilus harrisii; assembly: GCF_902635505.1. NCBI lineage: Eukaryota > Metazoa > Chordata > Mammalia > Dasyuromorphia > Dasyuridae > Sarcophilus > Sarcophilus harrisii. Next base: position 113,525,091 of record NC_045427.1, on the reverse strand, counting down.
TGTGTGAGGTCAAAACCTCCATGTTTATATCTACCAAATATTGGGAAATAAAAACTCCTTCAGACAGATTTCTTTGTGTTTTTCTCTCCAGTGCCCAGGAAAAGCCCCCATAGTAGGCATTTAACATATTCTTGGGAATGATTAATTAAAGGGATACCTTTTAAAATTTAGTTACTGAACTATAGAAATTGAGAGGTGGCCAGGGGCAACTCCCAGGTATTCTGGAATCAGGTGAGCTAAGTTCAAAGGTCGGCTCTGTTTCCTGTGTAACTCTGGATAAGTCATTCTATTTACTATTCACTTTTTTAACATGGAAAATTAATGGGAAAAAACCTCTTAATGTTAGAAATGACAAAGAAATAGCCTCAATATTAACTGTACCCTACCCTAGCGCTAAATCCAGTGCTCTTCATCCTCCATCACAATTCCCTTCACTATATAAACAACTTCACTGTATGGAAGCCAATGAGGCCCAGAGTACTGGATTTGCTGTTCACAGGGCTGAACCTAGAATGAAAGAAACCTAGGTCTCATCATCAGGAATAAATCTATATGATAAACATTGTTTAAAATGTGATACTTGTAAGTATTCATCAAGACAGCTAGATATATGCCTAACAAGTGGGCTTTAAAAAAAAAGGCATGAAAACAATACAAGGTATAGTGTTTGTATGCGTGTGTGTAATTATATATATATGTGTGTGTGTATATATATATATGTATATATATATATATATATATATATACACATACACATAAAATACCCCTCTTGCTTAACTGAATATCTTGATTACACTTGACATTATTGTTACATCATAATTTATGCAGTTAATCTTTCATGTTGCTTATATCAAGCATACTGTTGCCATGGTGGCAAAATTATTAATTATAGCACGATAATAAATATCATTGCAAGTTATTATGTGATAATAACATATTAATGCTACCATGCCATTGTAGCATAGAAGTGACTATGGGTTCATAAAGGCCATCATGCCAGCAAAACACAAAGTCTGGCACGTCTTAGTATACAAGGCTTTCAAGTTACAGACTGTGTAAAAACTAGCAGCCTAGTATTATCCCTACTTAGAACTTTCACATCCATTATTTCATAGTAGATGTTCAATAAATGTTGATAATGACAAGGTTTGAGATATACATTTTCAAGGAGAGATGAAAAACTTACCATTGCCAAGTCTATTATCCATTTTTGAAGAGTCAGAAAGTACCATCCACCCAGGAATCTGTCAATGTTAAGTCACACAACAACAAATGATTTATGATAGCATCATATCTACTCAATCAACTATAATTCAATACATACTGCCACTTAAAAGGGAGTAACAATCTACTGCCCAATGGCTGTGTACACAATCTCTGTGAATGTCTTGACAGAGCTCCCTTTTTCTAGACTACCACTTCCCAGTATGTATTCTATTCCCATTAGAATGTCAGGTCCTTGAGTGAATAAACAAATGAGGTGAAAACACATTTATTAAGCACTTAACTATTTTTCAAGCACTGTAGTAAGTATCTGTATTTGCATTCCCAGAGGATCCATTTTCCCTCAAAAACTTTCTTGTATCTACTTTGTATCAGCTCCTGTCCATACCTCTTTATGTACTCTCCCTTAAAAGTATAAGCTCCCTGAATGGGACTATTTTCACTAATTTTGTATCTCTGGGGCTTAAGCACAATGCTTGACATATAAATACTAAATAAAACCCAGATCCTCTTATACAAAAGTTTTGCCTTCCAAATAAATTGTGCATTATGGTTATCTGTTTCTAATACTCTTGTGAAATATAAACTCCATGTGGGGATCAGGAAGGTAGTATGGGGACAGCGGAAAGAGCATCTGCTTTGGTCAAATCCTGCCTCTGATTAATACCACCTGCACACTCTTATTTGACCAAGTAAATGAACCTTCCTGAGACTCATGTTTGTCAACTGGAAAATGGGGAATGACAGTGGACTAATGGTCCCTTTCAGCCCCAGAGTTATAATCCTGTGATCCCCAGTTGGATTATAAATTCCATGTGGAGTGCAAAAATGTTTGTGGAAGCCCTTTTTGTAGCGGCAAAAAACTGGAAACTGAGTAGATGCCCATCAATTGGAGAATGGCTGAATAAATTGTGGTATATGAATGTTATGGAATATTATTGTTCGGTAAGAAATGATTTCAGAGAGACCTGGAGAGACTTACATGAACTGAAACTAAGTGAAATGAACAGAACCAGATCATTGTACATGGCAACAACAAAATTATACAATGATCAATTCTGATAGACGTGGCTCTCTTCAACAATGAGATGATTCAAACCAATTCCAATTGTTCAGTAATGAAGAGCTACACTCAGAGAGAGAACTATGGAAAACAAGTGTGGACCACAACATAGAATTTCCACTCTTTATGTTATTGTTTGCTTGTGTTTTTGTTTTCCTTCTCAGGTTCTTTTTTTCTTTCTTTCTAGATCTGATTTTTCTTGTGCAACAATATTACTGTATAAATATGTATACATATTATTTAACAGAGTACTGGATTTGCTGTGTTTGGACACCCTGCCATCTAGGGGAGGGGGATGGAGGGAAGGAGGGGAAAATTTGAAACAGAAGGTTTTGCAAAGGTCAATGTTGAAAAATTACCCATGCCTATGTTTTTGTAAATAAAAAGCCATAATAATAATAATAATAATAAATTCCATGTGGGAAAGCAAAATAACCTCATAGAATAGAAAGAGTGCTAGCTTATTCTCCAGTAAGATAAATGATCAAAGGATATGACAAAGTTCACAAACATAGCAGCCACATGAAAAAATGTTTCAAAAGCACAAACAATAAAAGAAATAAGAAAACCTTAACAACTTGGAGGTTTTATATCACATTCAGATAACTGGCAAAAATAACAAGAGAGAGATAATTGATGCAGGAGGATTGTGGAAATGCACTGTTGGTGGAGCTGTGAGTTTGTACAGCTATTCTGGCAATTTCTTAACTATGCAAGAGATTCCACTGTTAGGCATTTAGTCCATGGAAGTCAAATAACAAAAAGGTCCCATATAACACTGAAATGTTCATTACAGTTCTTTTTTTGTAGTAGGAAAGGAAAGGCAAAGTAGATTTCAAGTTTATTACTGTGCTATAAGAAACATTGTTATGTTGTTATAATAATGCAAGCAGAAAGACTTACATGAACTAATATAGAGAATAAGCAGAACTAAGAGAACATTTTTTCAAGACTAGGTCATCCCTATCTTGCTCAGATTGGAAGTTTAGCAGCCACTCAGACTCAATTCCACTGCTGGTCAATATTAAGGTCTAATAGCTTATGTTTGAATAGTATCTAATATATGGGCACTACACTAAGTGCTTTGCAAATATTATCTCATTTGACCCTCACAATAACCCTAGGAGAGATGCATTATTATCCCCATTTTGCAGATGAGAAAACTGAGGCAACCAGGTTAAGTGACTTTTCTATAGTCATATAGCTAGGAAATATATGATACTTTAAACTCAGGTCTTCCTGACTCCAGACCAGCACTCGATGCTATCTAACTGCCCTTAGGCACAGAAAAAAATGACTTGATCCATTTTCCTGAGCTGCTTTGCCCCTCTTATCTTGGTGGCCCTCCCCAGAAGCATTTGCTACACTGGGGCCAAACCTCATATGGACACCCTGCTACAAATCAGAAACACAGAACTCAAAGGATTCCTCTAACCCTACACCTTTTCCCAAAAGCAAGGATTGGAGTAAGATGTGCCTCACAGCAACTATCAGGAAAAATAACGTACACTCTAACTACAAAAATATGGATGTAAATATCACCAAAACAATTGAAACTAAATCCTGTGAAATTATAAGGGCAAACTTGGCCTAAGAGGAGCGAAATTAGAAGACTCTTTCCCTCCCATTTGTGGAAGTCTTGGTCTGTAGGCATGAAGGGCTGCATAAGATCTGACTTTTTTGATGTTGTTTTTTCTGTCTTGCTCTTAAACTTTTTATCATAAGGGATGTTTCTCTGGGAGGGGCAGTGGGAAAGATACAGTAGGAAACATGCTATCATTATTTATGTCCTCAACCATTTAGAGAACCAACTCTAGAGTCTGAGAACCTGGATTTAAAATCTACCTTTGATGTTGACTAGTGAAACCTTGGGGAGACTGACAATCACTTTTCCTTATTATTCAAATGACAGAGTTGGGCTATATGGCTTCTGAGGTTTCTTCTAGCCCTAAATCTGTAATTTGATAATAATATTTTAGCTACACTTTGCACCCTTTCCTACTACCAGGGCAGGTGCTTAATGTTTTGGAATGAATCAGTAAAACAATTTGACAAATAAAATGCCTACTACTACTCCTCTCCTTATGGACAAGGAACTACATTTTGGTGCCCCGACAGGGAGTAATTTGTTTAGGCTGCACAGTTAGTAACCATCCCAATCAATGTAAAAAAAAAAAAAAAAATAGCTGTGTTCAGTAAATCTTCTGGTAGGATTCTTTTTGGGGTGGGGTGGGTGGAGGCCCAAGGCAATTGGGGGTAAGATGTGCCCCACAGCAACTATCAGGAAAAATAATGTCCAGGGTCACACAGTTAATAAGTTAGAAAGTGCAATGTGTCTGAGGTTGCCTCTGAACTCAGGTTCTCTTGACTTCAGAGTCAGTGCTCTATCAACTGCATCTTCTAGTTACCCCTCATGTTTAGTAAATCTTGATGAATATGGAAACACTTTAATTTACCCTCCCACTGGCTCCCACATATAAATGGGGTACTTTGTGGGATACTGAAGGACCTACTTTGGGTGTTCAAAGTAAGATCTAGGTAGCCCACCCACTCCCCAAAGTGGCATAAATGTCCAAACATCATATCTGAGAGTGCTGTGAATAGACATATTCTCAAGTTGTAATAATGGTAGATCCCAATATTAGAAAGCCAGGAGCTTTGGATCCTACTCCCTTCTGATATTACTGTCCTATTTTTTTTTTTTTTTTGGTCAAAATTCCTGGAGGGGAATGCTGCTGGCTGTGGGCACTTGCAGGAGGGTAAAGTCTTGGTTTGGGCTTCCTGGACAGAAAGGAGAGCTGAAGAGAAGCTTGAAGCACCCATCTCCCCATCCCATGATTAGAAGTACTTACATTAATACCTCTTATTTTAAAAAAATGAACCTGCAAAGAAGAAAAAATCCCATCACTGAAACATATGGGAATAGGGAAGACCAAGGTTCATGTTCAGAGGAAATTTTAGTTTAAAAATAAAAAAAAATTCTACCCCAAAGAGTGACATGAAATGTCTCCTTACCCAGAAAGAATTTATAGAAGAATTCAAGAATTTAAAAAATCAAATGAGAGGAAAAACCTTTAAAAAAATAAAAACCACTCAAGAAAAACAAGAAGATAATGAAAAAAAAAGAGTTAACCAACCAGAAAAGGAGGTACATACAGGGTCCCAAAGATGAAAATAATTTTCAATTCTAATGGAAGTGGCCATCTTCAACAATGAGAGGATCCAAATCAGTTCCAATTGATCTGTAATGAATAGAACCAGCTACACCCGGCGAAAGAACACTGGGAAATGAGTGTGGACCATAACATAGCATTTACACGCTTTCTGTTATTGTTTGCTTGTATTTTTGCTTTTCTTCCCAGGTTATTTTCACCTTTTTTCTAAATCCGATTTTTCTCGTGTAGCAAGACAACTGTATAAATATGTGTACATATATTCTATTTAACATATACTTTAAAATATTTAACATGTAGGGGAGGGAGTGTAGAGAAAGAGGGGAAAAGCTGGAACAGAAGTTTTTGCAAGGATCAAGGTTGAAAAATTATCCATGCATATGTTTTGTCAATAAAAAGTTATAATAAAAAAATTGAAAAAAAAGATGAAAATAATTCTTTAAAAATTAGAATTGATGTTCAATAATAAAGAGAACCAGCTACACTCAGCAAAAGAACTATGGGAAATGAGTGTGATCCACAATATAGTGTTTCCACTCCTCCTGTTTTTGTCCGCTTGCATTTTTGTTTTCCTTTTCAGGTTATTTTTACCTTATTTCTAAGTCTGATTTTTCTTGTGCGGCAAAATAACTGCATGGATATGTATATGTATATTGTGTTTAACATATACTTTAACATATTTAACATGTATTGGTCTACCTGCCATCTAGGGAAGAGGGTGGGGAGAAAGAGAGGAAAAGTTGGAACAGAAGGGTTTTGCAAGGGTCAATGCTGAAAAATTACCCATGCATATATCTTGTAAATAAAAAAGCTATAATAAATAATAATAATAAATTAGAATTGAGCAAGGGGAAGCTGTGAAAGATCAAGAAATAACAAAACATTATAAAGAATGAGAAAATAGAACAGAATGTGAAACATAAGAAAAATGACAAATCTGGAGAACAGATCAAGAAGAAAAAATATAAGAATAATAAAGTGCCAGAAATGCCAGAAAAGTTATAACCAAAAAGAGACACAACAATGCAGGAAATAATCCAAGAAAATTGTCGAGGAATGATAGAACATGAGGGGAAAGTAGAAATGGAAAAAATCCAATGATCACTACCTCAAAGAGATCCTTTGGGAAAAACACATGGGAATATTACTGCCAAATTTGAAACCCCTAGATCAAAGAGAAAATTTTGCAAGAAACAAGAAAAAAACAATTCATGCTAGAGCTACAATCAGAACATTACAAAACCCTATTAGATCTTTGGAGAACAGAGGAACTTATGACAAAAGAACTAGGGAACATTATGGACAAAACGGGCAACTTTGATTACATTAAATTAAAAAGGTTTTGCACAAACAAAATTAAAGGGAAGTACAAAGTTGGGGAAAAAATTTACAGCCAGTGTTTCTGATAAAGTTCTTATTTCTAAAATATATAAAGAACTGTGTCAAATTTATAAGAATGCAAATCAGTCCCCAATTGATAAATCGACAAAGGAAATTAACAATTTTCAGGTGACAAAATTAAAGGCATATGAAAAAATGTTCTAAATCAGTACTGATTAGAAAAATGCAAAATAAAACAACTCTGAAGTACCACTTCACACTTCTCAGATTGATAAATTTAGAGGGGATACAGGAAAACTGGGATACTGATGCATTGCTGGTGGAGCTGTGAAATGATCCAACCATTCTGGAGAGCAATCTCGAACTATGCCCAAAGGGCTATCAAAATGCGCATACTCTTTGACTCAACAGTGCCACTTACTGGGTCTGTATCCCAAGAAAATCATGAAGAAAGGTAAAGGACCCATATATGCAAAAATGTTTGTAGCAGCTCTTTTTGTGGTAGCAAAGAATTGGAAAATGAGTGGGTGCCCATCAATTGAGAAATGTCTGAATAAATTGTGTTATATGAAGCTAAAAATAATAAAAAAGCTGATTTTAGAAAGAACTGGAAAGATTTACACAGAACCAATAATATATTGCATACAATAAAAGCAAGAATGGGTGATGATCGGCTATGAAAGGTTTGGTACTTCTCAGTGGTTTAGTGATCTAAAACAATGTCAACAGACTTTGGACAGAAAATGCCATCTGCATCCAGAAAAAGAATTATGGAGATTGAATGTAAATCAACACATAGTATGTTCACTTCTTTTATGTTTTTTGTTTTTTTTCTCTCCCATGGTTTTTCACTTTTGCTCCGATTTTTCTTTTTCAACATGATTCATAAAGTGGTGTGTATTAAAAAAAAAAATTAAAATGAGTTTAAGCTTAAAAAAAAAAAAGAATCATACAAGACAGCAGCAGTTACAAAAAAAGACCACAGATCCTGGAATCCTTTCTACCAACAATCAGAAGAACTAGGCCTGTGGCCAAAAATATATCCAACAAAATTATTTATAATTTTGAATGTGAAAAAAAAGGACATTCAACAAACTTGCAGGTTTTCAGGACTTTCTATCAACCAAACAGAAAACAACATGTAAGAGCCAATATCAAAGATCAATTTTAAGGAACTTAACATGGACAAATTGTTTAAATATGGACAAATTGTTTATGTTTTTGTTTTTGTTTTTCTTTTACATGGGAAATGCATATTATATGTTTAAGATCTGCATCAACAATAGGGTTGCTTAAAAGGAAGACTGACAGAGTTAAGGTAAAAATAGTAATCATATTATAAAAAATGAGCTGCAGAGGAAGAATAAACACAGCCATTAGAGGAGGAGGAGGACTCATAGTTCTGAAAACCTACTCACATCAGAAATGGGTTCAATATGCAACACTACATATATGCCATGAAGAGCACCCTTCAAAATCTATAAAGAAATAAGGGGGGAGGTTTGAGCGGATGGAGAAGCAAAGAGTGAGGAAAGGAGACAAGGGAGAGATCCTTGGATGGGAGGAGGTTTAATTGCAAGGCAAGTTATGGAGCAGAATTTAATTAAAGAGTCAAGAGGGATAGGAAACACGTGTGTATATGGGTGTATGTGTATGTGTGTGTATGTGTGTGTGTGTGTGTGTGTGTGTGTGTTAATTTTGTTCATGCAAAAATTTTGTAGTTTATAATTTTCCAGCCATTTCCAAATCATGGTGCCTTTGCTTTAATCCTCAACCTCTGCCTACTGCAACTGAGACTGTCCCTGGTACATGGCCTCTGATCAATGAACCTTGCCATGCCTAGAACCAGGCACTTCCTGGCCATTTTCATACTAGGTCACTTATATTCTGACCCTCCTTATCCTCTCACCAGAAGGTTAGCATATTTACAAAGGACAGACAAACCCAATCACGTCCAGAAGTGATAACCAGGGTGATCAGATCATGCCTTACACAACATGGCTGAAGGAATGGAAGTTTAGCCTTGAGAAGGAAAGATTTGTGGGGGATAATCAGAGAGGAAGGAGAGGAATGGAGGGCATGACACCCATCTTTAAATATCTGAAGAGTTGCAATTGGTTTAGAAGTCCAAAAAAAGAGCAACAGATACATTACAGGAAAGCGAATTTTAGTTTAATATGAAAAAAAGCTTCCTAACAATTAGCACACTTCAAAAGTACAATGGGCTTATATACATTATCAGGCAGTGACTTTCCCATTTCTGAATGTATTTAAACAATTCAGCAATTAAATTCAAAGAATATTTGAGAACTCTATGCTGTTTTCAGGAGAGCTTTAACTAGATTTATATTAAATGCTGAGTTCCTTTTCAAATCTAAGTATCTAATTCCATAATTTTTGAGAAATGTCTAGTAACAGGGAAGCCTATGAGAAAGGTTTCAGAAAAACTGAAAATATAAGGCAATACATGGAGATTTGTCTTCCCTTCTGCCCTGCAGGCTACAATTTCTGCTCACAAAGAGCAAGCCCTTTGCAGAAGCTATGCTGTCAGATAAGAAGAGAAAAATATACTTGACATGATTTCTTTTGCTATAAATCCAGTAACAGCTCTACCAAATTGTTCAAATCTAGCCTAATTAATTTTTAGGATAGTCTAGTAGCAGTGAGAATCCAGTTCATTCATCACAATCATAAAGCTTATTTATGAATTTTGTGATATCCCAGTAAACCATACACTCTTAAGGAAAACTTGCCCATGTTCATAAAAATTTCTCTTCGGAATTCTCTGATGTTGGGTCAGTTATACCAGAAGTGTCAAACTGAAATAGAAATAGGGTCACTAACTGTACGTGTGGTCCATGAAGGCCATACATTAACATAGATATGTTCTAATGCATTTTTATGTATTTTGCTAATTATTTCCCAATTATGTTTTAACCTACTTGGATCTGCACTCAGGAGTGTTACTCATGCAGGCCACATGTTAGTAATGAACTATACACTCAAATAAATGGCTTACAACTTGTGAGTGACAACTGTACTTTTAGCCTGCGCAAGATATGGAGTCCCAGTTAATAAATTAAAAAAAAAAAAAAAAAAAAAAAAAGGATGCCGGTGAAGACTCATTCTTACTACAAGACAAGACTATATTTTGGCAGTCTCAGAATTCTAATGTTAGTAGGGACTTAAGGGCCATATATTCTAATTCATAATACCTGAATTATAGTCCCTTCTACAATAAACATAATTATTAGTTCTTCAACCTTCTCTGAAAGCCCTCCCCAAAGGTAAAAAAACAAAATAAAAACCACTCCCTCCTGAGGCAATCCATGCCATTTTGGAGACAGCTGTCATTGCTACAAAGTTTTTTCTTACATTAAGGCTACTTATCTCTTTACAACTTCCTGCCCTTGGAGCCAAAAATAATGTCTAATCTCTCTTATACATGCTCATCTTTCAAATACTTAGACAACTAAATCTTTTTTTTCTAGACAAAACATCAATTCTTTCAATAAATTTCCATGTGGCATAGGGTTGAGGCCTTCTGCTCTTGTAGCTGCCTTCCCCCTGAACATATCCTAGCTTAAAATGTTCTTAAAATGCATCGCCCAATATTCTTGATTTAATCTAACCAGGGAAGGATACTCAGACCACCTCATTTTTTGGACTTTTCCTGTCCTACAAACACTGACAGTTTTTATACTTTTTTTCCCTATGCCACCAATGAAACAGTTTGAACCAGGGAGAGACCTTAACCTGGAGTGCACAAACTTTGTGATAAGTGTTTTGTGCAATCGGTTTTTTGGCCTTGTCTAACTCTTTGTGACCCTATTTGAGATTTTCTTGGCAGACATTGGAGTAATTTGCTATTTCCTTCTCTCAATTTGCAGATGAGGAAATTGAAGCAAACAGTATTGAATAATTTGCTTAGCGTCACACACCTAGGTAAGCATTTGAAACTGGATTTGAACTCAGGTCTTCTTGCCTTTCTGATTCCAAGTCCAGTGCTCTATCTACTTTGCCACTTAGCTGCCCCTTTGATAACTGTACTTTAAAATAATTGGCTTCCTTTGTAATCCTAAGTATATATTTTTATGTATTTTAAAACATCATTCTAAAAAGAAGTCAATAGATCTCAATAGTCTACCCAAGGGGTTCCATGACATATAAAAAATAAGAATCCCTGTTTTAAATTAATCAAGTTGCAAACACTGTTGTTAGTAATGACTGATCTTTCACTAGGCTTTATGCAGAAATAGACTACCAAGGGGAGACAAGCAGCTTATGGAAAACATTTGGCAAGAAAGACATAAGATATTGCCAACTATGCTGGAAGAAGAAAGACCCTCTTTTACTGTATGGAATCAGTGAATTTAAGGCTTGCACATGTACATTTCTGTCTCTGTTAATGCATACATATTATCCTAGACATTGACTCCCATCTTCATCCAGTCACCAAAAAGAACCAAGCAAACTCCAAACAACAATTCACACACTATCAACAAATAACAAATACTATTGGCATTTCAGCTTCCTGAAGACACTAAAAGGATACATGGCAACATATGGTATGGCCTGCTTCATGCTTCCATCATAATGAAAAACACATAGCAAAAGGACAATATCTGAAAGAGAAAAATATCTAGTTAGAGGTGAGAGAAGAGACAAAAGAATATTTAAAATAAAAGGCCATAATGAGACAGGTAGACTGTCCACATGGAGTTAGGAGACCTGGATTCAAATTTTACCTCTAAAATAGATTAGCTGTGAGACACATTTAGGATTCCAGTCTCCTGGCAATTCTTTAAAACTAAAGTTTGCAGAGCAGGAGCCATTATGAATTTTTAGAGGAAGTTCTCCTCCCAGGGAATTTCATCAGTGAAATCTGAGCACTTGTCCAAAACCAGCCCCAGAGGTAATAATTACCTTGTGCAATGAGGATTGGATACTCCAGGTAGGTCAGTAGGGGGTAGCTGTAATAACTCTGGTACCGTAAGAACACAAGGAATCTGTATGGGAAAAAAGAAATGGATTCTGCTCAGAAGGGCCTTTTTTTAGAATCAATCGACAATGATAAAACTCATCAATAGAACTGGCCTCTGAGAAGACTAAAGCTAAGAAGAAACATAATCATCCAACAGTTTTTAAGTGACTATGGTATGCAAGGCCCTGAATTTTTTTTTCTTTTTATCATATGGATACACAGAGAATTCCAAAAGTCTTAGTGATGCTTTAAGCTAATATATATATGTGTATGTATATATAAAAACAACCATCCCACAACTCCAGGGGAAAGCAACATATGAATAAAGCAATTCTCTTTTGTCCTGCTAAAGATGCATCTATATTTCACCCAGGCTAGAAATGCAGTGGCCACTAATGGACCCAGGCATTGCTAAAAGGTGCGGAAGCTTTGACCTGTACAATATGCAACCTGGACTAGTTTTCCCTCCTTAGGCAGCCTGGGATGACTCCCTGATGCCTGAGGTTCATCATATTTGTACCTGAATTAACACTACTGCAATCTGGAAACCTCAAATTCCAATATACAATTCAATTCAATTTACATTTATTAAGCACCTATGAGGTGCCACACATGAACAGCTAGGTGGTAGAGTGGGCACAATGTAGGACCCAGTTAGGAAGATTCATCTTCTGCATTCAGACCTGGCCTGGGATGCTAGCTGTCTGACCCTGGTCATGTCACTTAACCCTGTTTGCTTCAATTTCCTCAAAAATGAACTGGAGAACATGTGTAAAAATGTTTATCAGTCCTTTTTGTGGTGGCAAGGAACTGGAAACTGAGAGGATACCCATTAATTGGGGAATGGCTGAAAAAGTTATGATATATGAATAGAGTGGATCGTTCATATTCTATAAGAAATGATAAGCAGGATGATTTCAGAAAGACCTGGAGAGACTTACATGAACTGATGCTAAGTAAAATGAGTAGAACCAAGAGAATATTGTACACAGCAACAAGATTATGTGATGATCAAATGTGATAGACTTGGCTCTTTTCAACAATGAAGTGATTCAGGCTAATTCCAATAAACTTATGATCCAGACAACTGACCATGAGGATTGAATGTAGATCCCAACATAGTATTTTCACTTTTTTTGCTGTTGTTTTCTTTTTTTCCCCTTTTGACCATATTTTTCTTGTGCAGCATAATAGCTGTGGAAATATGTTTAGAAGAATTGCATCTGTTTAACCTGTATTGGATTACTTGTTGTCTAGGGGAAGGGAGTAGGGAGAAAGGAAAAAAATTTTGAACACAAGATTTTGCAAAAGTAAATGCTGAAAACTATCTTTGTATATATTTTGAAAATAAACAGCTATTTAAAAACAACAAACACAGGCAGCTAGGTGGCACAGTGGATATAACACTAATCCTGAAGTCAAGAGGACCTGAATTCAAATGTGACCTCAGACTCTTAATATTTCCTAACTTTGTGATCCTGGGCAAGTCATTTAACCCCAATTGCCTCAGCAAAAACAACAACAACAAAATAAACTGGAGAAGAAAATGGCAAATCACTCCAGTTTCTTGGTCAAAAAAATCCTAAATAGAATCATGAAGATTTAGAATGACTGAACAACAAGATGCTGGACTCTGTGCTATGCTCTAGTAACACAGAAACAAGAAAAAAAAAAGTCCTGTATGGGCTTACCTTCTCCAAGTGCAGGCCATTCTACCCCATCAATCAGTCAAGGATGCCCTAAGGTTTCTGAGAGAGGACTTTTGCTCATTAATTTTTAAGCATGTAAAGGGGTCTTGAGACTAAAAAAATTGTTGCTCTAAACCACACTGCCTCTCACATTCCAGGTTATCACTCATTTCTGGTTACAAGTCTTTGTTGTTCAATCATTTCAGTCATACACCGCTGTGATCCCACTGGGGATTTATTGACAAAGATACTGGAATGCTTTGCTATTTCCTTCTCCAGCACACTTTACAGATGAGGAAACTGAGGCAAACAGGGTGAAGTGACTTGCCCAGGATCGCACAGCTAAGAAGTGTTTGAGATTGGACTTGAACTCAGAAAAATTAGTCTTACTTACTCCTGGCCTGACACTGTATGTGCTATGGTGGCATCAAGCTGCCCATAGGTTACAAATTAGAGCTCTGCATAGGATCCTAGATTTAGAATTAGAGGGGACCTCTGACATAATCTAACTTCATTTTACAGATGAGGAAACAGGCTTAAATATTTAATTTCTCAAAGTGACTTATTATCTACTAAGCGGCAAAATCAGGATATGAACCCAAGACCTCCACTTCCAAATCTAGGACTGTTTCCATAGGACTTCTGGTACCATCTCCTGAACCAAACTTCTGGCTTCACCAAACCACTGGCTCTTAAGAAAATCAGACTCAAAAATTTCTCTGATGTTGGTCCCTAAGTAATTCAAAGCATTCAACTCATTACTTGTTAAGGGACAAGTCAATTCTCCAAGAGCCTCCACAGCTATGGATCATAGCATCTGAAGGAGTTGCAAGTCAGCCTTTGCTGACAGGTGTTGCAGACTGGGAATGAGATAAATTGGAGGCAGAGGGAAGAGGAGAGAGGTCAGACAACACAACAGCCTCTCAGTCTCCTTGTATCATCCTCTCACAAGAGGAGATTTAGTCTGGATTGGATCTCCAGCAACCACTGTCACGTGTGTCACGTGTCTCCTGTGTATTCCAACAGTTCTCCAACAATTCCAACAATTACTCTTATAATAACCATCTGCAATTTTCCAAACGATAAAAAGGCAATGAAGAAACATGAACTTAGAAAAAGAAAACAAATAAATCTTCTTAAATTGTGTCTTCCTGGTATTTTGTTTTTTTACTAGGCTGAGAACAGGGCTCAATTGAGGCCTGGCAGCTCAACATGAGCTGCTGCTTTTTTAGGGAGGGAATTTTCTCCTAGCCATGGATCTCATTTCCTAATTCCCTCAGTTCTTTCCACCCACACTAGCAATCTGCAAGGAAACCAGGAAAGGGACTAAATAGGTTTTGGATGGGATAAACTGGAAGTAATGAGTTGAATATAATATGCATTTATATAACACCTACTATTTTCTAGGCACTGTGGTCAACACTTTAAAAATATTATTTCACTTGATGTTCATAATAAACCTGGGAGGGATTATTCCCATTGTGCAGTTGAGGACACTGAGGCAGAAATAAGTGACTTATCCAGGATCATACAGCTAGAAAGTTTCTGAGAGCGAATTTGAATTCAGGCCTTTTTTTAAAATCTAACTATAAATAGTAACAATTTAACATTATTATTATTGTTAACTATTTACTAAATGCCATGTGCTGTTATTACATACTGGAGATACAAAGAAGCGGCTCTTCTCAAAGAGTTACATTATGAGGGAAACAGAATGATGGCTTTGGAATCAGAGCCCATGTCATCAAGTCCTACCTCTAGCAATTGTTACACATATGATGATGAACTGGTCTTTTGATGTTCTTAATTTCCTCCACTGTAAAATAAAATGGTTGGATTACTACTCCTACCACAACATCACAACTACTATTTCATTTCCAAAGTCCTTTAAGATTTGCTAAATCATATTGATGAGGTTCAGCACAGAGCAGGGAGTTGTGGGAACCCCCTTCTGGTCGGGGCACATCCTTTGTAAATGAATTTATCAACCCGAAAAGTTAAACTGGCAAAAGAAGTTTATTATTCTGACTTCCTTAGTGGCAAGGTTCCGAGGTGAATAGGGTCCTGTTAGGAAAATAGGTGAGAGAGATAACACTGAAAAGAGAATGTCTTTTCAACAGGCAGAGGGTCACAGCTTTGCCAAGGGGAGAGAGAGGTTCCTTGTCATTATTCCTGCTTTTAGGTGCTCTGCAAGGAATTGAGTTGAAGGAAGCTTGTTATATGGGCAGCTGTTGGTGGGGGCTGGGAGCAGAATCGGAGTAGAGAATCTTCGAATTGAATGGGTATCCCTGGACTAATCTCCAACTCAGTAGGGTTGTATAGAAATCTCATCTCCAGCTCGGGCTAAGCAGGAGTGGTCCTGGACTCAACTAGTCCCACCCAGATAACAGAATGAAACCACTTTATCTCGATTTCTGGGGTGGGTCTCTCAAAGGAGAGCTTCTTTGAAGGAGTTTCCCAAGCTTTCCCTCCCAAAGTCTGAGAGAGTGAGAGAGCATTTGGGGGCTCCCCTTGTCAATATGAACATATATTTAACAAGAACTTTATGTAGTAGTTGCTATTATTCCAATTTTACAGGTAAAGAAATGGCTGAGGGCAGCTAGGTGGTGGGGTGGATAGAGCACCAGCCCTAAAGTCAGGAGGACCCAAATTCAAATCTGGTCCCAGATACTTAACATTTCCTAGCTATGTTACCCTGGGCAAGTCACTTAACCCCATAGCTGAGAGAGATTAAATGATTCACCCTGGGTACAGTTTAGTATCTGAGACAAGAATGGAATTCAGTTCTTCCTGTTGATAATTCATAAGGTCCCTTCCAGTTCTATATCTGAATCCAGCTATTTGGTTTTTTAGGCAAATCCATTTCATTTTCCTCCATCTATACAATGAAGAGGCTAAACCAGATAATATCTTAAGGTCCCTTCAAGATCTAGTACTGTAGAATTCTATGTTCCTGACAATCTTATTAAAAGTCTCTGTGTGTAAAGATTTCATCATACATACAAGGGGCTCCAAAAATCTTAGTACACTTTAAAGCTATTAAAGCTTATACATACATAAATATGCACACACAAATACATCAGCATAATTGGATTAGCTCCTTAAATATGTGTAAACATATAAATCTATGTCTATAAACCTAAAATAAATGAAAAGTCTTTCTACAGGTACAATTCCTACCAATTTTTTTCTTAAAAGACAATACTTGAAACTGATTGACTTCAACAAAATGCTAAAGCAGTAGGGGTAGAGTGAGCAAAGACCTTCCAGACTGTTCTAATCTTTGACCTATTTGTGGGTGTGACTCTTTAATAAGATTTCCAAATGCTTTTGATACTTTGTCTCTTTGACTTCATTCTATCATCAAGCGAGACAGGTAGAGCAGGTTGAAAGTTCCAAGCTTAAAGGTAGATTTAGAGCCAGGATAGACTAGCCAGGAGAGACTTTAGAGATCATCTGATCCAATCCCTATTCACTTCAGCAAGTATTTTTTTTTCTAACTTTTTTTTATTGTTTTTTTTTCTAGTTATACATGTACATTAATTTTTTTAAAACACACATTTCTTTATGAATCATATTGGAAGAGAAAAATCAGAACAAAAGAGTAAAACCACAAAAGGAAAAAAAACAGAAGAAAAAGAAAAAAAGCAAACATAGTATTTGTTGATTTACATTCTTTCTCCATTGTTCTTTCTCTGGATGCAGGTTTTCCATTCAAAGTTTATTGGAATTGCCTTGGGTCATGAAACCACTGAGAGAGAACCAAGTCTTTCATAGTTGATCATCACACAATCTTGCTCTTACTGTGTACACTATATTCCTGGTTCTATTTGTCTGGTTCAGCATCAGTTTGTATAATTGGAGGAGGCAGTAAACCATTAACAATTAAGGGAACCGGAATGGTCTCTGTAAGATGTAGTAAGTACCTGGACTGAGTCTTAAAGAAAATGGGGGTTCCAAGAAACAGCTCAGGAGGGAGGGCACTTAAAGACAGGCAAAGAAAGAGGTAAGAATGAATGCATGCATGCATGCATGAATGAAAAAAAGCAAGTATTAAGTTTTTTCTATGTACCAGGCATTTTGCTAAGTATTAAGAAAACAAATACAAAAGGGAAACAGCTTACATTTTTACATAGATGGAGATAACACATAAAGGAAGTGGTATCCAGAAAAGGGGATTTGGGTATGAAGAGTCACACAGTTGATGTCTTGGTATATATGAAGGAAATAATGTGAGATGAGTCTGGAAAGGAGAGACAATTGAAGGGCTTTTAGTATAAAACAGGAATTTGTGTTTTACCTGAAAGAGTCACTAAAGCTTCTGGAGCCAGGGAATGACAGACATGTCTGTTCAAATTAAGAAACTGAGGCCCAAAAAGATTAAACTCTACACCTGTAAACAGTAACAAAGCTGGGACTGGATTGCAGGTCTGCTAACCCCAAATCCAGGGCTCTTTCCATACTGCTTCCTGACTCTGTAAACCTGGAAAAGTCAATTGTACTTTTGTGCCTCGGTTTACTTATGTTTTAAAAAAAAGGAAAAGGACAGTGGAAAGAACTCTTGACTTAGGAGATCTAGATTCACATGCCAACAGCTACTGTGGCCATGGCTAAATAAAGCACTTGCCTCTTTGAATCTCAGTTTACCAAGATCATAAATTTAGCACTAGAAGGGACATTAGCAGTCATTCAGCCTAATCTCCTTATTTTATCAATGGGGAAATTGAGGTCCAGAAAAGACTTGTCCATGGTTAAACCTGTTGTAGATACAGGTTTTGAACCAAATCCAGTTGACTCCAAGTTTAACACTTTTTCTCATTTTTCCATGATGCTTCTATTCTTTGTAAACTGAGATGTTGGATTTAGGAGTCTTTCAAGCCCCCTTTCTGGATCACTACTAGAGTTGAGACTCAAGCCCAGGTTCTCCTTTTAGCAATATTCTAGCCTTTCTTCAATCTTCTTTCTTGATCTCTCTTCTGATGACTTCCTGAATGATCTTTCCCTCTAGGTTTTAATGACATTGATTTCGCCAATCTCTTCCTACCTGTGTGGCCACTTCTCAGTGTCTTTTTCTGGATTTTCATCCTTGTTATATATAAACATTTAATTATGAGTGCCTTCCACCCCGACTCTTTATTGGTGCCTCTTCTTTTTTTCCTTCTATGTGATCTTATCAGTTCACCTGGTCTCAAATTATCATCTCCATGCAAATGATTATCAGCTTTATATATTCAACCTTATGCTCTCTCCTGAGTTCTAGTCCATCATCACTACCATCATTTTGGACATCTCTAATTGAATATCCTGTAAGTATCCCAAGCTCAAAAGTCCAAAGGAAAGCTCAGTATCTTTCCTCCGATCTTCCCTCTTCCTGTTGTTCAGGGGTACCATCATCTTCCCAGTCACCCAAATTCAAAACACTTTCAACTCTTCACTCATTTACCCCATAAATGTCATCATATTTGCCATTGTTATGCCTGCAGCCTGTTTCTCAGGTATCTTTTAAGATGTCTTATCCTTGGCAGTGAGGAGTAAGGGGCAAGGGAGGAGACCCCTAAGCCCATGCTCACTTCAGTTGCTGATTCACTGCCCCTCCCTTAGTGGCACTAAGAATGCTTCTTTGCACCACTCCTGCTAATGTCCTAAGGAGAAGCTGAGGGTACAGGAACTCTGAAATCTGAGTAGAGAGGAATTAAGTGACTTCACCATGCCAGATCTAAGGCAAGGGTTTACTCCTTTAGTCCAATCTGGTCATTCAAACTGGGAAAACAGGCTTCAGCAAAACCACTATTCAAGAAAATATAACTCACAATGGCAGATACTTTACAGGCATAAAAACTTAGAAACTAAATCCAAGGGGAAGAGAGTAAGTTTATTTATGAACAGTTTCTTTCTCTCATGTAGTGAGGTTTGTTTTCTTCTGTTTTTGAGCATTTGTTCAACAAACAGAAGAACTGGATTCAAGTTGTGACCCCAACACTTGGGTATTGTTTGTACCCTAGGAAAATTACTTTACCTTCCTCCCTAACTCTCTTTCTGGTTCCTCTGTATAATGGGCACAGTAATACTTGTACTGTACCTCTCTTCCCCCTCTCCCCGGCCCCCACTAGGCTACTGTGAGGAGAGCTTCTTCCAGATCCTCTATTAATAGGGATCCAAGCCATCTCACCTTCTCCCACCTGGCTGCACTCCTCCAGCCTTCATCATGCTCATCCTTTTATTGGATCTCCTCCTTTTACTTGACTTCCAGTTAGAATATTCTGTGACTGTAAGTCACAAAAGCCATTCATGGACTCCCCCCCCCCCAAAAAAAAAAATACAATTTCATTAGCACAGACAGGAATTTTAGTATGCTTTTTATTCTTGGGATTTCATAGAATGACAAATCTTAAAAATTGGAAAAAGTCTAAAGCTCCTTTAAAGCTCACTTTACAGTGAAAAAAAGTTAGTGAAAACTTGGAAATATGTTTAAGAGAACCCAAGTCTACAGACTTCCTGTTCATCTTTGGTTTTATTATTGTTATTATTAACATAACTGGCATTTACATAATGCTTTAAAGTTTTAAATGTCTGCTGTACAGACATAATCTCCCTTGAGCCTCACAACAGTCCTATGAAGTCAATGCATAAATATTATTATTTCCATTTTATAGATGACAAAAAAAAAAGGTGCATAAAAAAATCGAATGATTTAATGTCAAGGATACTAAGTGTCAGACAGGTCATTATGAACCCACTTCTTCCTGATTGCAAGCCCAGAGCCTTATACACCATGTCTGGCTGCCTTAAACCTCATTTGAAGCCTGAAGCAGTCACTTTACTGCAGGTATTATCAGAAGTCATATGGCTCTCTCATAGTCACATAGTGAGAATCAAAGGTGAGAATTTTAATCTAGGTATTCCTAACTCCAAATTCCACATTCTCCTCCAAAAGTTTCCCAAGTACTACCAAACTCAGAAGAATTTCTGATGGAATTCTTCTCTAACTTCCTAGGAATTCATAAAGTCTTGCCACTATTTACAGAACACCCAGGTCTATTCTCCATATAATTAAGGTTTTCCCTAACAAAGCTGTATGGATAGATTCCAGAACAGGTCTCAGCCTTAATCATGAAGGAAATCTGCCAACTGCCTTGACACAGCACCCTCTTCAGGGGTAAAGTAGCACAGTGAATAGAGAGCTAGACACACCATTTGAAAAAAGATCTGAATTCAAATGCTGCCTCAGACTGTAATGTTCTAGTTGGTTTTCTGGAGGTCTTTGGACCAGCCTTTGTTTCAACTGCATAATCACCCCAAGAATAGCCAGAGATAAAATCCAAATTCTTTATTATCTCCTTGTCTGGGGCTCAGCTAGCTTTTTGGAGGCCCTTCAGATAGACCTTGGTCTCAGTGGGGGAAGTAGGAGGACAGGCCAACTTTCAGTCCTCTGTCTTCTCTGAGTCTGTTCTAGTCCCCCACAGTGGTGGGAGATGAAATAAATGTCTGAGTCCTAGGGCTTGTGCTCCAGCCTCCAGTCCTCTGGCTTCTCTGGCTCTGTCTCCAAGACCCTTTTCTGGCTGAGTTTGTCCCAGTTTATATGCAGTATATGGAGTATAAGTATATCACTAGGGAACCATTATTTGTTGTAATATTAAATCAATCATACTGAACCAGAGAACTATTAATCACCATGCTAAACTAGATAACCATTGTATCATCAATTTCACTGACTTAACACCTTATTGTAAGAATCTTTGTTTTAAGTACATTTCTCCAGAGTTCTGGCCCATTACATCAGACACCAGCTTTGTGACCTTAAGCAGGTCATTTTGCCCATCTCCCTCATTTTTCTCAACTATAAAATGAGATTAATAATAGCATATACTTCAAAAGACTGTTTATGAGGATAAGGTGTATTATAAATATTAAAGTACTATAGAAATATGAGCTATTATTGTTAGAGGCACAATCTTAGCAAAACCTAGGTATCATCTGGTCTATTTGATATCACTTTATCATTCTGCTCTCTAAGGAACTTTTGTACCTTTTATCTCCACACCCATCAGTATTTATCTTGGATTATATACTCTTCCAAGGATCAGAAACTATATCTTTGAGGGTTTTTTGTGGGAATACTGAGGCTGTACTTAAGTAACCTGGCAAGTGAGTATAGATTAGGGGCCAGGGCCAGGTTTTGACAACATAGCCAGGGTGCTTAAAAAACATTAAGTGAGATGTCATGAATCGGGCAATAAATCTATGAATTCATAAGCTTTTACAATTGATTTGAATGTCCCTTAACTTACCAAGAGCCAAATAATTATAAGCACTTTGACCTAATGATGTGAAAACTTGTACATATGAGAAAAAGTTATCATTCCTTCTTCATTTACCAGTTACATAAAATCTCAGTTCCTTGGCTTCTTTTACCCCCCAAAAAGGGATTAGGAATGAAGTTGTTTCTCTCCTTATTTGGGTATTGGACTTAATTAATCCAGATTTATCCAAAATGGCTGAAAATATGGTATCCTCATTCATAAGTGACTTAAAAGTTGCCATTTATACCATTCACAGACTGCCAACTTTATTTTATTTATCTCTAATGATTCTTGGGGTTTTGTATCACTTTCACTTCCAGATATATTCCTTTTTCCCAAATAACAAAGAATAAAAGAGAAAGAAAAAAGCTATTCATGAAAAACAATAAATACTTCAAGTGAATACGGAAGTGCATGCTGTATACTATATTAACCTCTCATTTTTCAATTTTCAATTTCATAGGGAAAACAAGTACAAAAGACTGCAGTGGGGTAGAGTAGAAAAAAATTCTAGATTTTAAGCCAGGGGACCTGGGTTCTAATATCAGCTCTGCTTCTGTGTGACCTTGGGCAAGTAATAATTTACTGGGTAATTTCTGCCTCTGTAAAATGAGGGTGTAGAATTAAATAAAATCTAAGTTCCCTTTTAGCTCTCAATGATATTAATTACTGGTTTTGCCACTAACATGCAACCCTATGCAAATCACTTGCTTAGTTTCCTCATCTGAAGATTGAGGGAGTTTAAAGACAAATGGATCTCATAGGATTACCCAAACAAGAAATAGAGGGAATTACAAAAGATAAAAATAGATAACTTTGATTACTTGAAACAAAAGTTTTTACATACTCAACATTATTGTATTTTGGATA
Source organism: Sarcophilus harrisii (assembly GCF_902635505.1). NCBI lineage: Eukaryota > Metazoa > Chordata > Mammalia > Dasyuromorphia > Dasyuridae > Sarcophilus > Sarcophilus harrisii. The sequence goes on along the minus strand of NC_045427.1, from coordinate 113,502,448 downwards.
AAATGAGAAATGATCAAATGGGAAAAATCTTTGTATAGAATTTTTCTAATAAAAATTTAGCGTCCAAGATAGAAACAAAGACAAAGAGCCATTCCCAAGTAGATATGAATAAACAGTTCTTAAAAGAACTGCAAAGTATTCACAACTACATGAAAAGTCTTCAGATCACTAATAATAGAGAAAATGCACATTTTTAAAAATCCCTAAAATTGGCAAAAATGACAAAAGTGACAACCATCAATGCTGGAGGAATTGTGGAAAGGTGGTTGTTGGAGTTTTGAAATGGTGTAAGCATTTTGGAAAACATTCTGGAATTACACAAAGTGACTAAAGCATCCATACGATTTAGGTTTTTAAAAAAATATTTTATTTTTTCCAATCATATGTAAAAACAATTTGTAATAATTTGTTTTTGTTTTTTTTCAATTTTGAGGTCCAAATTTTTTCCTTCCATTCCTCCTTTTCCTCACTCCAAGACAGCAAGCAACTTAACATAGGGTATACATGTACAATCTTGCTAAACATATAAAATGCCCATATCCTTTAAAACAGAAACTCCATGATTAGAATTATATCCACAAGGAAGCCATCAGTAGAGGAAAAAGTCCCCATATACTCCATAATATTCACAGAAACATTTGTTGTGATAGACAAGAATCGGAAACAAAGTTTATGCCTATCAAATGGGAAATGGCTAAACAAACTGTTGTTTTGTGTCGTTTTTCAGTCATGCCCAACTCTTTGTGATCCCATTTAGGAAAATGAGGCAAATAGGGTTAAGTGACTTTCCTAGGGTCACACAGCTACTAAGGAGTCTTCCTGTTTTCAAACCCAGCACTGTCTTTGCTGTGCCACCTAGCCAATCTTATATAATGAAGGGTTTGGAGGAAATGAGCTCTTGAGTCCTTTGCAACATCATTTATGCTTATATAGTCTTTTTTTTTTTTTCTGAGGCAATCAGGGTTAAGTGCCTTGACCAGGGTCACACAGCTAGGAAGTGTTAAATGTCTGCTGGTGCTCTATCCACTGTGACACTTAACTGCCCCATCCATACAGTCTTAAGGGTGTATTCTGTGAAAGCCACTTAAGCAATAAGGTAATTTATAGGAGGGAGAGTCTACTTCTTTGGGCTGAAAAGATATTCGTGGATGTTCATGATCAACTGTCTAGTTCAGGAGTTGACAAACTATTGCCCCAGCAAATCCAGATCACAGCTAATCCCATCTATTCCAGTCCCATATTCTACAGATGAGGAAACCGAAGCCAAGAAAAATCAGTAGTAGAAAAAAAGAATTTGAACCCAGGTCCTGTGACTCCAAATACAGTGTTGTTTCCACTGTACAGACTGCTTCTTCAACTTGGAATGACTAGAAAAAGCTAAAAAGAAGTGGTATTTGAGCCAACTTTTGATGAGGGTAGAAGTCAAATGAAGGGGAAAGACAGTTAAGTGGTATAGTGGATACAGTACTAGCCTTGGAATCAGGAAGACCTGAGTTAAAATCTGAATTACTAGCTGTGCAATCCCAGGCATGTCATTTAACCCGAATTGTCTTAAAAAAAATTAAGACAGGAACTTGGATTTGGGATGAGGATGGATAATCGGAATGTTGATACTTCTTCCTTGCCATTTTTCCATGGCTGCTGCTTATACCAGGAATAAGAAAGGAAGCAGGACAAAGAAGTTGGATGCTGAGTTCTTAGTAGAAGTGAAAAATTTGCCAAGCTTGGAGTATGGCATTCCATCCCCCACCCTCAATTTTGACCAAAGCTGAACAAATACATTTTGACAAGACAAAATTAGCTGAAAGAAAGAAAAGGAAAGGAAACCCTCAGTTCAATGAGCCACTCTAATTACAGGACAATGATTAGGAGATGGCTGAATTTAGAACTGTAATTTTCTGAGTAATCTATGCAATGACATGCCCAAGTTGAACATTTAAAGAATCAGGTTACCTATACTTTCCATTTGAAACAGTCTTAAAAACAAATGCACAAACTTCCTGGTCTCAGCCCATCCCCATTTTTACCTTCCAATATGTATTTATTATGGAGGATGGTTCAGGTAATGCTTGAACAGCTTTCAGGATCATAAGATTTAGAGCTAGATGAGCTTTTAGGGATGACTTAGTCCAGTTTGTTCATTTTATATGAAGATATTAAGGTAAAGGAGGAAGAGGAAGAAGAGCAGGAGAAAAAAGAAAGAAAGAAACAAGGAAGGAAGGAAAAAAAGAAGGAAGAAGAAAAGGAAGGAAGTACCAGATACTGTGCTAAGTGCTGCAGATACAAAAAGAGGCAAAAGACAATTCCTATCCTCAGGGAGCTTTTGGGGTCTTTTAGGACCCAACTATCCCTTTTCTAGACTCTATGTATACTTAATACCTTTCCGTTTTTAAGGAGGAAGCATGATATAGTTCAAAGAAGCATGGATTTGAATTTTAGCTCTGTACACTGATGACTTCGAATTTGTTTTCTGTATTTTGGTTCTTTCTATAAAACATAGGTTTAGACAGACTAGATAGCTTTTGAGCCTCTGGTAGATCTATAATTTATGACCTAGCCTGATGAAGTCATCTCTTCATGATATAAACCACACAAAGCTATGGATGAAAAAAACCCAAATATGTACTCTTTGTCTCCGTTCTCTTCTTTTCTAAAATATAGACTCTATCCACTTTCCACTTTCTTTCTGATCACAACTAAAGTGAACCTCAAGAACCATGGTCTCTGGGTGAAGCCAGGCCTGGGGGAATAACAAGATGTTTTCCTGATCATGGTCGGCACTCATCCTCTCACAGTTCCTTGACAGAAAAGGAGTAGGTCTAGCACTTTCAGAGAAAGAAGTTATTCACTGTCATCATCAGTCCCATATTGATAGTTTCCAGCAATTCACTTTTATAAAGTACTTTCATTCACAAAAAGAACTTAGAAGATAGGGAGGATTTCTTTTTATTACATTTTGGAGAAGGAAACTGAAGTCAAGGGAGGTTAAATGATGATTTGTCAACATAATTAAGAGTGCTGAGGTTATGGCCCAAACTCAAGCTATTGGATGCTGAAGGCTTTTTCCACCTCAACTTGCTGCCTTCTCAGTTCTGGGTCCAATGGACAAGTGTTTAGCTTATTCAAACCAAGTCTCATCTCACATATTATATTTTAATAATATAAAGTTATATTATGAACTTTAAGACATCCTCGTCTTCCTTTCTCAGTTTTGCAGCATAAGAAATATGATTTTTAATCATTTTCCCAAGGGCAATTCAGATCTGATCTCAAAATGACTCCATTCAGAGTTGTTTCATACAGTTGTGTCTGACTCTTCATGCTCCCATGGGCCATACTGTTCATGCAGTTTTCTTGGCAAAGATATTGGAACTATTCGCCATTTCCTTCTTCAGGGGATTGAGGAAAACAGATTAAGTGACTTACTCATATGTCTAAGGCCAGATTTGAGAAGGTATTTTTGACTCCATACCCAGCACTCTTCCACTGAACCACCAAAACTATCCTGCTCAGAGGCAAAAATACAAAACAGAAAAGAAGTGAAATGTATTTAGGGAAGTAAGGCTGGAAAAGCAATTTGGTGGAGTAGTGGACAGTCAGAAAGACCTCAGTTCAAAACTGCCCTAAAATACTTACTAGCTGTGTCACCCTGGGCAAATCATTTCACTCTGCCTTAGTTCCATTATCCTTAAAATGAGCTGGAGAAAGAAATGGCAAACCATTGGGCTCTTTGCCAACCAAACCCTAAATGGAGCCACAAAGAGTGGGACATGACTGAAAAAGACTCAGTCTTTTTCAATAAGAAAGTTGGAAAGATAGATTGAAAATAGACTGAAAGGCTTGAATAAGGTCTGAGTAAATTTGGAGCTAATGTTATATAGTGGCAAAAGCATGGATTTGGAATTAGAGGACTCAGCTCTGTGCTTTACTAAGTAAAGTGTGTGACTTTACTGTGTCTGGGGAAGTCACTCTCTCTGAGCTTCATTTTCCTCATCTGTAAAATTAAGATAAAATTTTTTATACTTCTTAGGTGAAAATTTTATAAGCTAAGTGATTAGGAAGATTCCAGCTGAGAAACTTATTTTCTACTATCTTTCTCTTTTATCCCATTTGTATATTTCCTAAGAATGACCTGTTATAGTTATGAAATCTATTCTCCCTTCTAGGCATTTGGGGAAAATGCACACAGGAAATAAGTGGGCTTGTGGAAATAAATGAGCCTCTCCCCATTATCCCCCTTAGTGATAGTGATCATAAATGGAAGGGGGGGGGGAAGGAGGAGGGAGAAGGGGAACTAGGTATTCAAAAAATTCAAGACAGGTAAACAAACAATTTAATGGAATAATACAGAAGGATGAGAAAGCAATCTCTATCATCAGTGGACTTTTAAATCGATGAGACCACAGATCCAAATAACATTACGTTATTTATTATTAATTTTTTTATTCCATTGGTAAAGCACTTTAGTGTACAGACAATTCTCAGATCCATTATCTTACTGAAATCTTCTAACTTTGATGAGAAAGGCAAGAGAAAAGTCTTCCTGACCTCATTTTGCTGACAACACAGGGAAAGGTGCAAATGTTCAGTCAATTCAATTTAACTTATATCAGGCATATATATATCTGTCGGATACCGTGCAAGTCATCAGAGATGTAGTAGCACAAAATGAAGCAAAGACACCATTAATAATTTGCCCAAAGCTCCACAATAGCTAAGCAGCTCAGACAGCCGTCTGAGACCCAGGTCTCTGATAGTCTGGTGTCCCTTTGGCTACAACTATGCTGCCTCACCCAGAATGCTCTAGTAGAACAGAACATGGAAGAAAGCAATACCATAAAATGTGGGAACTGATTAGAGATTTTTCTTGCGTTGCATTATTTTCTGCTGTATTTTATAGTTGTATATTTTGCTCCCCAGGCCAAACCATTAGCTTCTCAAATCTGGTCTCAAAGACCATTAAACATTTCCTGTATCTCCTATGACACCCAGCAGTAGTAGACACTTTATATTAGTATTCCTACTGACTGAGGGAGGCAATAAGAGTTTATGGTGAAAAAATCACTACTTAGAAGGCCAAAATGTCAGATTTATGAAGTTACTCTTGACAGGGACAAGGCAGCAATTCCTAGTTCAATATACAAGGTGAGAGGTACAAGGTGCAAGGCTCAAGGAACAAGTGAAAAATCCACAATGACATTCTTTTTGCCAAAAGGTACCTTTATTTACAAGAAGAGATTACAGAAAATGAAGATGTAAAATAGAGACACCAGGAGTGGTAAATATGAAATAAATTTGGGAGAAAAATAGAAAGAATAGTATTGTTAGCAAGGAAAGGAAGTTACACCACTGACTGGCAGACTAACCCTAAAAGCTAAAGGAATTTGTTATATATAAGAAGGACAAAGATACCATGAAGTGAAAAGGAGGGAAGTGGGGGAAAAGACTTACACCATGAAGCAGGATGCCAGGGTGGGCTTATCAGTGCTGTTCCTATCCTGCCTCTGGGAGTTTTACAATCTTATCAAGTGCTTCAGGCTTTCTCTGTAACCCCTGTATAAGAGTAATTAGGAAGAAGGAAGAGTATGGCATACTGACTCTAGTTTTGGACATGATTTTAGACAACCATTCATTATAAGATATCCAAAAGGCATTTGGAGATACAAACTGGAAGGCAGCAGATATTTTAAGGCTGGATAAGTAGATTTCAAAATCATCAGCAGAAAGATGATCATTGCATCCATGAGGACTGATGAATGAAGGGGACAAGAAAGAGACTAACTGTGATCTAGGAGATTTTTAAAAGGAAGAGAATACTAAAGAAGATTTCCAAGAAAGATCTTGTGGCATCTGAGGATGATTCTGAAAAGCAGAATTGAGTAGGGTGTATATTCCAAGGGTGAGGGATAGTCTGTAAGAAAGCATAAAGGTGAGAAACTGGATGTGGAGGTGGGAGAGGTCTAATTTGGCTTGTAAATAGAGTAGGTGAAAAGAACATGAAATATGGTCAAATTGATTTTAAATAGATCATAAAGGGCCACACTATTGCAAAAAGGAACAACAACAAATACAAAAAACCCTGAGGATTCAACTTTGGCTAAATGATTTCCCTGCTGAAATCCCAAGGATATCCAAAATACAATTTCCTAAGCCTAGCATTTGGGATATTCTCTGACATACCTGCGATTGCACTTTCCAGACTTATTTCATGGACTACTCCATGAAGAGTGTCAGCTTCCTGAGAGCAGGAATGTCCTTTGCCATTTTTGTTTGTTTGTTTGTTTTGTTTTGTTTTCCCAGCATTTAGCATAAAGGAGCTGAATAAATATTAATTGATTGTTTGATCACTCCTCTTCCTGGACTCCTAGTTCCCAATAAGATGTCTTAATAGCCTTTCACCCAATTGCATGTTTTAGCTCTCACCTCCATGAATTCCCAGAGACAACAGTTGCCTACATCTCCCAGAATACTCTTTCCTTTCAAAGCTTGGTTTAAAAAACATTTTCCTCCTCTTTTTCTAACGGCTAGAATGCTTTCCTAGTATTTACAAATTAGTTTGTCTTTCCATGTAATTTACAAATTTGCAAGACCACAGATCAAAAGCAAAAGCCTTCAGAGGTCACCTAATCCAAAAGTTCTAAGCTTTTTTAGTAACATGGCCCCTTTCTGCAATCTGAAGCCAGCTGGAATGGCTGAATGTTTTAAAATACAAGAAATCGCAACAACCCTGAAGTTAGGAGGACGTGAATTCAAATGTGACCTCAGACAATTCGCACTTCCTACCTGTGACCCTGGGCAAGCCACTTAACCGCAATTGCCTCAACAACAACAACAACAACAAATAATAACAATAATAACTACATTTAGTAAAATATATAAGATTACAAAAGAAATCAAATATATTGAAATATAGTGATCAAAAATGTTGAAAAAACAAAAACAAATTTACAGACTCCAAGTTAGGAACCTGACCCAAACAAAAAAAATCTCATTTTACAAATGAGGAAACTGAGGCTTACAAATGGTAACAGTTTCTCTAGACTTGTAATCGTGTGACAGCCCCCAAACAGAAGACCCTTTGTTTGGGTTTTGTATTTGTATCCCTATCCATTAACCACAACAAAACGCGCAGATAGTCATTAAAAACTCCTACTACGAGTATAGCACTTACGTGAGTAGAATTTATTACTATAGAAATTATAAATTGGCAGATGCCTAAACTGAGGTCCTTCAGATTCCCAAAGCTGTAGCTAACATCACTAGGTTTATACTCTAGTAAATTGTCACGTGCACCCACAGCTTCTCAAGTACGTACCTAGCAAACAAGGGGAAGTTAAGCGAGGCAGGAACATTTATTTAAGTGAGCAGACAGGCGTGCACTAAGCTCAGGCCACACCCCGAGGCTGCTGGTGGAGACCTTGCCCCCGGGAAGCTTTCTCAGAAGCTAGGGCTTAACTCTCATGCTCTCTCCCTCCCGGATAGTCCCTTCATCTCCCGGGCTTAGTGCAAGAGAGAAAACGTGACAATAACTCTAGAATCTCAAATTGTGAAGGGATCTCAAAGGCCATACAGGTGAACTCCCCGTGCATACCTCCAATGACCCAAAATTCACTCTCACTTAGGACAGCATTACACTCTTGGGCAGTTCTAATTGTTAGTTTGTTTTTATTTTTTTCTTAAAAAGGGCCCAAATCTGCCACTCAATACTCCTAGGAGGGACAATGCAGGAGTTTCTTTATTGTGAAAGGGTTTTCTCCAGGAGGATGCCCCTGGCCCCTGGCCCGGTCCTGGTTCCCGTCTCGTCTCCATCCTTACCCAGTTAGCTCCAGAAGCAAACTTTTCAGACTGACACCCCGCGAGCTCTTAGCCGAAAGCAGGGCGAAGATCTGCGGGAACTTGATGACCATGCACACCACTAGCGTGCTCCAGTTGCAGAATTGCAAGAGCAGCCCCGCCTCCATGGCTGCTCTGGGTCCGAGGCTCCACTTGCAAGTTGCCCACCTCCCTTTGGCTGCAGCTCAGCCAAAAGCAACTTCGTCCTCCCTGGGCTCCTTCCGCCTTCCTCCGAGCCCGCAGCAGTCACGCCAGACTCCAGCCCCCGCCCCTGTAACTCCTCCCATCCGGAGCCGCCCAAAACGGCAAGTCTGGGGCTGCTCGGGTAATGGGTCTGCCCTGCCTAGAGCAGTCCGGCCTAGCTGGAGGGGATCCTGGTAAGAAGGGTCGCCCCCAACCCCAGTGTTCTGTTCCTGCCCCGCCTTTCTCTGCTTGCTGAGTGAGGGAGTTTGACGAGATCGAGCTGAAAGAGATCTTTAAGCTCATTCAGTAGCCACCCCTCACCCTCAATTTTGTGACTGGGGAAACTGAGGCCTAGAGAGGGGAGAAAGGTTTGAACACTGGACAAAAAGGTTGTGCCGGGTTGGGAGGAGGGTAGATTTAGAACTGAAAGGAACTTTAGAGGCCAGTCAATCCAATGCCCTCTAAGATAAATGTGGCCTAAAGTGCTTAAATGCCGAGAAAGAGAGAGAGAGAGAGAGAGAGAGAGAGAGAGAGAGAGAGAGAAAGAGAGAAGGTTTTGTCTTTGTGTTCCTATCCATCAACAACAAAAAGTTGAGATATATATCAATATGAATATATAAATATGAATTTGAACTCAGATCTTTGCATGTCCTGGTTCAGTGCCCTTTCTACTAAGACTATGCCTTCTGCTTCCCCTATTCGCTAGTTCTGTTAGAAGTAGAGGAAAAGAGATAGGGTCCAAGAAAAAATTAAAGTTCTTAGGTGGAGGAAGGCCAGATCAAAGAAGGAGAAGAAAGTAGTCCCTTCCCTACCCCTCTCTCCTCCCCAAATATAATTCCTACTTTCTAATTCCTCTGTTCAGGCAAGAAATACCCAGAGCTGAGGAAATATTTTGCCCTTCATGACAGTTTTATTCTTTGTACTTGTACCTCTGGCACCTAGCACATAGGCACTTACATACTTGTTGTTTGATTCAATTAAACTTAGATAATATAAATATTAACTCTTTTTTCTAATCTTTTGAGGTTCACAACTTTGCCAGAACCCTCTGAGATAAATAATAAAACAGTATTTGAACTAGCTCTTTCACAGATGAGAAAACTAAGATTCAGAAAGGTGATAGTGGAAAGATACTACAGTGGTTTAACACTTGTCACCAGCTCATTTTACAGATGAGGAAACTGAGACAAACAGGTGATTTGCCCAGGGTCACACAGCTAGATTTAAATTCAGGAAAATGGATCTTTCTGGTTGTACATATAGAGAGAGACATCTATCCTTGCACATATGTGCATATATAGATATGCACATGCAAATGTGTGCTCATTGTCCCTCATTCTTTTTTTTTTTTTTTTTTTTTAATAGCTTTTTATTTACAAGTTATATGCACGGGTAATTTTACAGCATTGACAATTGCCAAACCTTTTGTTTGAATTTTTCCCCTCCTTCCCCCATCCCCTCCCCCTCCCCCCATGGCAGGTTGACCAATACATGTTAAGTATGTTAAAGCATATGTCTTAACAGTTATTTTGCTGTACAAAAAGAATCGGAGTTTGAAATAATATACTATTAGCCTGTGAAGGAAATCAAAAATGCAGGCAGACAAAAATAGAGAGATTGGGAATTCTATGTAGTGGTTCATAGTCATCTCCCAGAGTTCTTTCGCTAGATATAGCTGGTTCAGTTCATTACTGCTCCATTGGAACTGATTTGGTTCATCTCATTGCTGAGGATGGCCAGGTCCATCAGAATTGATCATCATATAGTATTGTTGTTGAAGTATATGATGATCTTCTGGTCCTGATCATTTCACTCAGCATCAGTTCATGTAAGTCTCTCCAGGCATTGTCCCTCATTCTTGAAGAGGACCGAAATGACATCACTATGTTAGAATCAAATTACAGTGTGGCTGAGCTCAGAATGCTCAATCTACCCATAGATAAGTACAAATAGTCCACATGAACATTTGGAATGGGGATGTCTCTAAATTTGCACATCCCGCATTTCTTTTGAGCCATTGCAAATCTCCTTTGGTCTAGAGCACAGCACCTTCTTTGAGATGGACACACCATGCTGGGTGGTCCTGTGCCACTGTCTCCCATATCATGCAATCAATTCCAAAGTTCTTCAGAAAGACTTTGAGTGTCCTTTTAAGGTTTCTTCTGACCTCCATGTGAGCAATAGTGTTGTGTGATTTCTCTGTAAAATAGTTTTTTAGCATTTGAACAACAAAGATAATCCATCTTTATGTGTGTGTATGTGTATATACATATACAATATACATATGTTTTATATTTTGGATACATATATGGATATATGTACACAGATATACAGATATGTATATTGTATCTCTCCCTCCCCCCCCCCCCCCCCCCATAGAATGTGAATTCCTTGAGGGCAAGGACTTTTTTCTTCATTGTTCTCATATAAAATACATAATTTTTATACAAATATGTTTACAGATATAGTGTGAATGTATGTACACACACACACACACACACACTGTATCCCCCCAATAGAATGTACATTCTTTGAAGGCAGGATCTATTTATTGTTTTAATATCCCTGGTGTCTAGCAATAAATAGATCCTGCCCCCAAAGAATACACATATTAGATGTTTAATACATTTTTATTGAATTAAATTGAGATTACTTCTCTCTGGGCCTTAAAAAAAGGTTTATATTAACTGGAGAATCTCTTCCAGCTCTAAATGCATGATTGCACAAGGTGATACAGCTAGAAAATGACAAAGCTGAGATTCAATACTAGATCTTTGACTATGACTCTTATTCTCTTTCCACGCTGCTATTTCAATTTTTAAAAACAAAGATTCATTACAAAATGAAAACCATTTCATAGTCACAAAATAAGATCATCTCCACAGGCCTTTTTATACAGACATTCTTTCTTTTGTTTTTTTTAATCACCTTGTTTTGTTTTGTTTTGTTTTTTTAAGCTCAGGCACGTGTAATACAATAACTAACGGTTGCTTTTAGGTTTATAAAGACATTATCTCATTTTATCTTCACAACAACCCTGGAAGGTAGATGCTATTACTATCCTCATTTTACAGATGAGGAAACTGAGCCAAAGGTTCCATGTCTTATCCAGGGTCACATAGCTAGTAAGTGTCTGAGGCAGTAGAAGGTACCAGACCCATTCCTTGGTACCCTTCCTCTGTCTCTCACTACAAGTCCCAGTGGAAAGTTACATACAGTTCACAATTCCAGAAAGAGAGTGGAAGCTGTTTCTTCCTTTTGACTGTAGCAGAGTTGGGAATGGGGGAGACAGGGAAGGGTGAACTTAGCATGGACTGAAGAGAAAGTGCTTAGCCCTCAGTTCAGAATGATGGATCCTAGCAGGACAGGGGGCCAGAGGCAAGGACAAGTAAAATGGTTCCCAGAAGTATCATTATTGGTCCCAGAAGTGGCAGAGTGGAATTGACACATGCAGGTTCATAGGTTCTCTACCTCTGGCAATCTGGAACTGAGAAGGTATTTCCACATTACTACTAGTAGAGTATACAGTAGTTAAGACACTTTCTTACCATGGGGGATTTGGAGACCTAAAGGATGGATTTGGATACATTCCCTTCTTTCTGGTCAGAAGGGGGAGATATCTGAAAGTATCTACCTGGTCCAAAGAGAATTGGTGGGCAGGTCTTTAGGAAAAGCCTCAAATGGGTGAAGATTCAGGATCTCCTGCTTCATTCCCCACCAGCTGGCTTCCATTTAGAGTTCTGGTCAGGGAACACTGAATTGGGATGATACAAATTAAGTCTGAGCATTGATTTGGGCAATGAGATTAATTGCATGCAAAAGATAATGACTTCAATTACCTTGCTTCTGTAAAATTTAAAATTGATTTTAATTTTATTTTGCTCTGACTAATGCTAGAGTTAATATTCCCTTGAAACCCTTTCCCCTGGTAAACTTCACCCCACCAGTCACATCCTAGAGAAACTTGCCTATAGGTCAAACTTTTGTCTTGTATTTACCCCCACTTTTGTAACTTCACTCATCACCTTCTTTTCAAAGAAGCTTGATTAATCTAAAAAGTCAGAGCTCATCAATTTAAACTATTATAACAACTCTCATCATGGGGAACCTTTGTCTTATGACCCTAAGAATCTAATCTAGACTGAGGTTAAGAGGGTTTCTGAAGAGGAGATCCAAAGAATGTCATTTCAATTACATTATGTTATTATGTCATTGATAGCCAATCAGAAGAAAACTCCTATGTTACTCTAAAATGTTAGCATTTTGTCAATTGTTATAAAAGACTCACTCTGTTAGCTTTCACTCAATTTTTGTCATTGAGTGATACCATTGACCCATTTTATTGGTTACTGCAAACCTAACTAATAAATAGATTGAGTTGGGATTGGTCTCTTAGTTTACCTTAATTTTAAATGTAACATTACAGATGATCTGGAATGAGAGTTATAGGACTATCCCAGAAGTATCATTAGCTACCCAATGATCCTGAGGTTCTTATTACTGTTTCTGCCGATCATTTCTTCTTTATATTGTAAGAGTCATTTTGTACTGCAATGATTTAACATCAGCTATTACGTAGACAAAATAATAAAGATCTATGAATTTATTCTTTTCTACAAGCCATTCTTCAACTGATAAATTGTCAAATAAATTAAACCATTTCTAGTCATATCAAGAGGTGCTCGAAATCACTATTGATCAGAGAAATGTAAATTAAGACAACTGTGAAGTGTCACTACATAGCTCTCAGATTGACCATGATGACAGGAAAAGAAGATGGATGGTGGAGGGTATGTGGGAAAACTGGGACACTAACACATTAACAATGTAAAGTGATGAACTGATCCAACCTTCTGGAAAGCAATATGGAACTATGCCCAAAGAGCTATCAAACTGTGCCTCCCTTCTGATCCAGCAGTGTTTCTACTGGGCCTGTATTCCAAAGAGATCATAAAAAAGAAAAAAGGACCCACATGTGCAAAAATGTTTATAGCAATCCTTTTTGTAGTGGCAAGAACTGGAAACAGTGGATGCCTATCAGTTGGAGAATGGCTGAATAAGTTATGGTCTATGAATGTTATGGAATATTATTGTTCTATAAGAAATAATCAGCAGGATGATTTCAGAAAGGCTTGGAGAGACTTACATGAACTGATGCTAAGTGAAATGAGTAGAACCAAGAGAACATTGTACACAAAAACAAGAATATTATAAGATTTTCATTTCTGAGGGATATGGTTCTTTTCTCAACAGTGATGTGATTCAGGCAAGTTCCAATGGTCTTGGGATAGAGAGAGACATCTATATCCAGAGAGGACTGAGTATGGATTAAAACATAGTACTTTCACTTTTTAAAAAAAATTTTGCTTGCATGTTGTTTTCTTTCTCATTTTCTTTCCTTTTTGCAATGATTTTTCTTGTGCAGCATGATAATTGTGGAAATATGTATAGAAAAATTGCACATGTTTAACATATATTGGATTAGTTGCCATCTAGGGAGGGAGAAAAAAATTTGGAACACAAGGTTTTGCAAGGGTGAATATGTTTTGAAAATAAAAAGTTTAATAATTAAAAAAAGAAAAAGTAGAACATTTATTATGCACTAAATTACCACAAATAATAGAATTTAGTGTTTTGGCACTACATTCTCTTTACCTTTTACCTCTCTATTTTAAGTTCATTTTGACTAGACAAATAAATAGTTTGGTATGTTTGAGGTGAGGGGAAGAATCTATCCTTCTCAAAGGAGAGATAAAGCTTGGAATTATTGGTCTTTAGCCTTCTCTATATTTTATCACTTTAACGTGTATGCTATGTTGCTTCTTATGCTGGGGTTATAAGTCTGTTTTTGTTTTCCTCTTCCAGTATTGCCAGTAATAAGCTTCTTCCATCTTGAAAATTAACCAGTGATAACCTAATGCTGTTTAAATGATGGAGTACTCTAAGGAACTTTCTACTAAGAAGGAGTATATTGTAGGAACAATATAGACTTGTATATATAGACTGGGTTAGTTTTTTCCTTAAAAAGTATTAAAATTATCATTGAAATTTGAATGGTCCAGGGACTACAGCTCAAACCATTAATATTTTTTATGGCACAATAATATGCTATCACATTTGTTTAGCCATTATCTGATGAATAGCCACTTTGTTTCTAATTCTTTGTTATAACAAAATTGCCAATATTTTTGTAAGTGTATAGTCCATTCCCTCTTTCTTTGGTCTCTTTAGGGCCTAAGCCTTGAGATGATACCATTGCCTCAAAAAGTATGGACAATAATAAATTTCAGAATATAATTCCAAATGTCTAGACATTCACAGTTCCACAAATTGTTCATTAATGTGCCTATCCTTCCAACACTCCTTCCAACAACTCTCATTTTCCCTTTTTGCCATCTTTGACAATCTGATGGGCATGAATTGGAATCTCAGAGTTATTTCAATTTATATTTCTCTTATAATTAGTGATATGGAACATTTATTTGTGGATCTTAAATACTTGACTTTCTTCTTTTGATGCCTGCCTGTTTTTATCCTTTGACTATTTCTCTATTGGAGAAATAGCTCTTGTTCACATGTATTATTTTAATTTTCTTCTGAATTTAAATGCAGAAAAGAATATTTTCATATACAAAGCAGAACATAAAAAAGAATTATGCATGAAATCCCATATCTTCACTTCATTCCATGTATTTTAAAATATATATTTTTTAAAATTTTACACATTAATTTCAAAACTATCCTACTTGCCTGTGCTTACTTTTGAATTTTTCTCTTCTCTTCATTAAAAAAAAACCTTTATTTTTTTTCCTAACTTAAACATACACAAAAAAGAACATTTCCACATATATATTAGAATATAAAAGAAGAATGTACATGGTTCTCTGAATCTCTGCTTCATACCATTTGTTTTTTGAAAAAAACAGCATAAAACAATTTTTAGTTATAGCTCAACTTATTATTGCAAAGTCTCAAGACAATATTCCCAAAAGAGGTCTTCACTCAGTTTTTCCCATTAACATCTGCTTTTTTTTCTGCTTGATTGTACTATCTTCTGAACTTGTTTCTTATTCTCATTTGTATATAAAAAAAGTTTAAATGACCATTTCTTGGTCATTATTATTGCTAACCTCTCTTCATCCCTTCAAGTTCCCCTTACCCCATTAAAAACTGAGAAAAAGGGTAAAAAAAAAAACCACACCCTTGTAACAAATAAGAATAATCAATAAAAACACATTCATATAGTGACCATATATAGAAATATATTTTGCTTTCTGCATATCGAATCCCTTAGCAATCTGTCAGGAAGCTGGGTAGCATGTTTCATAATACATTCCCTGGAGACATAGCTGATTATTGTGTTGATCAGGGTTGTTAAATTATTTCTGAGTTCTTTTTCTTTGTTATCCTTGAATAAATTGTTCCTAGTAATTCTGCTGAATTTACACAGTATCATTTCATATTATCCAGTATTCCATGAAATTATCTGGTTTTGGTCATTTCTTCTGAAGTAATAATATTCAATTACATTTATATACTACAGTTTTTTCAACTATTGCTCAACTGATTGGCAGTCACTTCTTTCAATTCTAGTTTTTTTTGTTTGTTTTTTGTTTTCTTTGGAGGGGAATCTAGATGTAAAATAACTTTTCATGATTGATCTCTTCTGTTGTTTACGTTTTCCCTGATTTAATTTCTGAATTGGGAGTTTTGTGGCAAGGCTAGACTTCATTTGCTTCTACACTTTGGGTTAGTTATTTGCCCTTCTTAGATGGTTAACTATAGGTACTCTGGATTCTTATATTGACCCGAATTAGGTATCCCTCAATTTGAAAGTAAGGATAATGGATCTTCAAGATATTTTATGGCATTCAGGATAAAGTGCTAGGGACTTGTTCAATGTCCACTTTTTCTCATTGAAAATTATAGATAATTTTGTTGGATATGACATTTTTGGCCACAAGACTAGTTCTTTTGCTTGTCTATTGATATGATTCCAAAACTTGCACTCTTATATTTTAGCTGCTGACAAGTCTTGTACAATTCTAATTGTAGCTCTTACATATTTGAATTATTATTTTTGTTTGTTTCTTGCAAATTTTTCTCTTTGATTTGGGGGTTTCAAAATTTGGCAGTAATATTCCTATAAGCTTTCCACAAAGGATCTCTTTGAAGTGAGAATTGGTAGATTTTTTTCTATTTCTACTTTCCCCTCATGTTCTATCCTCCAGGACAATTTTCTTGGATTATTTTTTGCATTATTGTTTCTCTTTTTGGTCACAACTTTCTGACAGTTCTATTATTCTTATATTTTTTCTTCTTGATCTGTTATCCAGATCTGTTTTTTTTTTTTATGAAATGTTTCACATTCTGTTCTATTTTATCATTATTTATAATCTGATTTGTTATTTCTTGATCTCTCATAGCTTCATTGGCTTCCCCTTGTCTGATTCTAATTTTCAAAGAATTTTCATCTTTGAGATTCTGTATTTCCTTTTCTAATTGGTTAACTTTTTTTTGTAATCTTCTTGTTTTTCATGGATAGTTTTAATTTTTTTCTTTAGTTTTTCCTCAGTGTCTCATTTGATCTTTAAATTCTTTTCTGAGTTCTTCTGGCTGGGCAAGGAACCATTTCATATCACTCTTTAAGGTATTTTTTTCTTTTTAACTAAAGTGTTCTCCATTGCTAAGTGAAATGAGCAGAACCAGGAGATCAGTATACATGGCAACAAGACTATACAACAATCAATTCTGATGGATATGGCTCTCTTCAATAGTGAGATGATTCAAACCAGTGCCACTTGTTCAGTGATGAAGAGAGCCATCTACCCCCAAATAGAGGACTGTGGGAACTGAGTATGGATCACAAAATAGCATTCTCACTCTCTCTGTTGTTATTTGCTTGAATTTTGTTTTCTTTCTCAGTTTTATTTTCATTTCTTCTTGATCTGATTTTTCTTGTGCAGCAAAATAACTTTATAAATATGTATACATATATTGAATTGAACATATATTTTAACATATCTAACAAATTATTGGACTACCTGCCAGCTAAGGGAGGGGATTGGGGGAAGGAGGAGAAAATTTGGAACAAGACGTTTTGCAAAGGTCAATGCTGAAAAATTATCCATGTATATGTTTTATAAATAAAAAGCTTTAATTAAAAAAAAAAAAAGAATGTGGGGACTGCAAAATCAGCATAAAAAAAGAGATATTGTAAACATAAAAAAAAAGTGTCCTTTCAAGATGAATCTTGGTCTTCTCTGTTCACATAGTTATGTTTTAATGATGGGGTTCTTTCTTTGACGGTTCATTCTTTTTTAAATAAGAAGTATTAGTGTAAGCACCTCTAATCATGGGGTGGGGGAGAATGATACCTCAAGCTTCCCTTCAGCTCACCACTCTGACCAGGAACCCCAAACCAAGAACTGCTACAAGTGCCCACAGCCAGCAGCACCTCTGCCCCACTAACTCTGCACTCACAGGTGTGCCAGTTCTTTCTTGCCCAGAACTGCATTTCAGAAGCACAGCTGGGCTAGGCCATCCCCAATCAATCAAGGTTCGATCTATCTTCTTGGACTCAACCCCCCACTGGACAGTTGGGGAGGTGAAAGTGTCTGTGGTTCCTGTTAAGCTCTAGCCACAACCAGCTAACCTGGAGGGCCCCTGCTTGGTGTTTCTGTGGAGCTAGCCCAGAGGTGTTTGCACTTCAAAAGGCTAATTCTGACTCAGGATCTTTCTTTAAATTTTGTCCACTTGTCTTATGAATACCTCTGTTCTGCCCCAAGTCTTCTCGGTTTTTCATCAGTCTCTGTTCGCCCTGAGGCGCAAATTTGTTCTATTTGTGGGGAAATCGGGAGAGCTTGAAATTTACTAACCTATTCTGCCATCTTCCTAGAATCTTCCTATGGTTGTTGACTTATTTACCTGTATTGGCACTGGTATTATTTGTTGCCTCTTTTCCTATTACCTATGGGATTCTGGCAGTCAGGATATAAGAATTTATTCAGTGTTTACTCTGTGGTAGGTACTGTACTTTTGGCTGACTTTTTGCTCATATTTGCCACAGAAGCAGTCACTGTGGCTTTTCATTCAATGTATTCATCTTTTTTTTTTTTTTTTCAATCTGGTAAGAGTTTGAGGTTTTTGAAGTATGTGCATGGAAACTAGATATTCTACCTCTGTTAAAACTGCCATCTTCACCAGAAGTTGTGCTTACTTTATTTTTTTAGTGATTTTTCTCCATATTGCCATTCTAAGTGATAGGGTAAATAAGAAAGATCCCAGCAAAAGGCCATGTCCCTGCTAGAAACCCAATGTCAGCAATCCCAGGGCCCCTCGCCCTCCAATGGGGAGGGGCATTGACCAGAGAAAGCTTGTTTTTTTAAATTTATTTGTTTGTTTTACTCTTTTGAGGCAACTGAGGTTAAGAGACTTGCCCAGGGTCACACAGCTAACTAGTGTTAAATGTCTGAGGTCACATTTGAACTCAGATCCTCCTGACTCCTGTGCTCTATCTAGTTGCCTCAAGGAAAAGGTTTTAGTTGAATTTTAGTGGACCTTCTCCAGTAGGCTCTACCTACTTCAATTCCCATAGCTCCTCTCTGAGGCAAGCAGGGAGGAGCATTGTCAGGATTTATCTTCTAATTCCTTGCATTGACAAAATTATCATGACCCCAGAATTACTGTATCCAATCAGAAGACCAAGCTATAGATGTTAACCCCCACCTCCACCTCCACCCCAAACTATTTTTCTCCTATAAAAGAATCCACCTGCACTCTACTTCCTTGCTTACTCATTTTAGAGTTCTCCTGCCAGTCAGTGGTGAAATCCCCACCCCCTCTCTGGGTAACTTCTTTTAGCTGGCTTACAAAGTGTCACAATGGCAGGTTCTTTGGGAATTGTTTACTTTAGGCAGCAAATTCTGTAGTAACTTTGCCTGCCTTATGGCATCTTTCCTCTTGTTATAAGTAGTTCATTAGGAGTTAGTTGCCTTAATGATCTATTAAAAAAAAAAAAAAACAAAAAAAACTTCACCATTTGTTGTAATTGATGGTTCCACATATGGATGGTGTGGTGCTGGCTGATGGAGGACTGTGTTTTCTTGGTCTTAATTGTTAGGCCAAAATTAGCACAAGTAGCAGAGAATTGATCCATACTTTGTTGTATCTCAACTTCAGAGGCTGCATTGAGTGCACAATCAAACTGCTAAACACTCCAACTCTACTGCAGAGAGCATAACTCTGTTGGGCTGGCCACATTGTTTGAATGTCAAATGTACGCTTGCCAAAAAAATTATTTTATGGTGAATTCACACAGAGCAATAGCTCACAAGGTGTTCAGAAAAAGTGATACAAGAACACTCTCAAGGTCTCTCTTAAGAACTCTAGGATTGTATGATATAGAAGACAGTGGCACAGGACCACCAACATGGTGTGCTCTCATCAGAGAAGATGCTGTGCTTTATGAGCAAAGCAGAATTGAATTAGCTCAGAAGAAATGCAAGATGCACAAAGTTAGAGAAACTATCCCAAATGTTCATAGGTATTATTTGTGTCCAGCCTGTAAGCAGAGTATTCTGAGCTCATATTGGTCTGGTCAGTCACAATTAAACACATTATAATTCAATCTAACATAGTGATGTCATTTTGGTTCTCTTTGAGAACCAAGGACAACAACCCTATGTATAAAGGTACAGATAGGCAGCTAGGTAGCTCAATGGATAGAACACTGGGCATGGAATCAGAAAGACCTGAATTCAAATCAAGCCTCAGACACAATAGCTATATTACCCTGGGCAAGTCACATAACTCTGTTTGCCTCGGTTTCCTCATATATAAAATGAGTCAGAGAAGGAAATGGCAAACCACTCCAGTACCTTTGCCAAGAAAACCCCAAATGGGTTATAAAGAGTCGGAAATGACTGAACAACAACATAGTGCTTGACAGAATAGTAAGCACTTAATAAATGTTTATTGATTGGTATGTATGTGTATATATATATATATATATGTATTTTATATCTATGTCTCTATATATTTTTATTTATACATAGTTAATTACATATTCTCACCCTCATTAAAAATGAGTTCTTTAAAAGCAAGGATTTTTTTTTTTACTTTATTTGCACAGTGCCCAGTGCATAGTAGGCACTTAATAAATGTTAGTTGACTAACTTGTACAAAGGTCTATCATTTTTTCCCCTTGAGGCTATTGGAGTTGAATGACTTGCCCAGGATCACACAGCTAGGAAGTGTTAAGTATCTGAGACCAAATTTCAACTCAGGTCCTCCTGACTTCAGGGCTGGTGCACTATCCACTGCACCACCTAGCTGCCCCACAAAGTTATATCATTAAGGAAGCAGAAGAGCTGAAATTTAAACCCAAATTTCTGGTCTCAATCCAACATCTTTTGTCACATGTCATGATAAATTACAAATCATATATCAAATTAATAATTCCCTTGAAAACATATCTTATGACTGGCTTTTAAAAATACTTTATGTAGATAGAGTCAACTTGATATTATCTTCTTACTCACCCTGTTCCCTGAAAATAGCATATAATCTTTATTTAGACTTTATAGTAAATATATTTAATGCAAGGGGCTTATTAATTTGATGTATATTGACTCTTTCTTCCACAGCATAGCTTTGTTATGTATTAAAGCCATATGGAAATATGAAGTGTTATTTAAAAACTTTTTTCTTCAAGCTAAGCAGTCAGGAACCTAGTTCAGAGATAAGAGATGACAGTAGTGATAGACCAGAAGATAAAACCAAGTTCTAAGGACCAGCTGGGCTCCCAGGATTAACTACTTTAGAGCTAGAAAGAAATTTAGAGATAATGTAGCTCAGCATTTTCATTTTACAGTAGAAGAAACTGAGTCTCATAGATGTCATTTGATTTTCAATTTGATAATTCTATTTCCATTACACTGAATTGACTTTTGTATTCAGCCTGCTGGATGCCATGGAGCACCTAGCATAAAGGAACAGATTGTTTTATTTCATAAAGCCTGTTGAGGTCACAGTTTTATATTCATTGACAGTGTTATAATTATGCACAGGCATCCATCTTGGTCTATTTAATCAGATATACTTGATCTGGATTTTCTAGAAAAGTGATGAAAGATACAACTTGTGACTAGAAGAAAAAACTTTTAGACATGAAATGAAAAAAAATATTTTCTACACTTTCTAAATTTAATATTTATTATATTATGTTCTAAATTCAATAAATTTTATTATATACCATGTTAAATTTAATGTGTTATATAGACACAGATATTATACAGATATAAATTCATTTTTTTAAATTGTAACTTTTTATTGACAGAACATATGCCTGGGTAATTTTTTACAACATTATCCCTTGCACTCACTTCTGTTCTGACTTTTCCCTTGCCTCCCTCCACCCCCTCCCCTACACGGCAAGCAGTTTTATACATGTTAAATAAGTTATAGTATATCCTAGATACAATATATGTGTGCAGAATCAAACAGTTCTCTTGTTGCACAAGAAGAATTGGATTCAGAAGTTAAAAATAATCTGGGAAGAAAAACAAAAAGCAAACAGTTTATACTCATTTCCCAATGTTCTTTTTTTGGGTATAGCTGCTTCTGTCCATCATTGATCAACTGGAACTGAATTAGATGTTCTCTTTGTTGAAGAAATGCACTTCCATCAGAATACATCCTCATACAGTATCGTTGTTGAAGTATATAATGATCTCCTGGTTCTGCTCATTTCACTTAGCATCAGTTCATGTCTCTCCAAGCCTCTCTGTATTCATCCTGCTGGTCATTTCTTATAGAATAATAATATTCCATAACATTCATATACCACAATTTATTCAGCCATTCTCCAATTGATGGGCATCCACTCAGTTTCCAGTTTTGGGCCACTACAAAGAGTTCTGCCACAAACATTCTTGCACATATAGGTCCCTTTCTCTTCTTTAATATCTCTTTGGGATATAAGCGCTGGTTCAAAAGGTATGCACTGTTTGATAACTTTTTGAGCATAGTTCCAAATCACTCTCCAGAATGGTTGGATGTATTCACAATTCCACCAACAGTGTATCATTGTCCCAGTTTTTCCACATCTGCTCCAACATTCAGCATTATCTTTCCCTGTCATTCTAGCCCATCTGACAGATGTGTAGTGCTATCTCAGAGATTTGTATTTCTCTGATTAATAATGATTTGGAGCATCTTTTCATATGGCTAGAAATAATTTCAATTTCTTTATTTGAAAATTGTCCTTTGACCATTTATCAATTGGAGAATGGCTTGATTTCTTATAAATTAGATTCAATTCTCTATATATTTTGGAAATAAGGTCTTTATCAGAACCTTTGACTGTAAAAATGTTTTCCCAGTTTATTGTTTCCCTTCTAATCTTGTCTGCATTAGTTTTATTTGTACAAAAGTTTTTCAATTTGATATAATCAAAAATTTTCTATTTTGTGATCAATAATGATCTCTAGTTCTTCTTTGGTCACAAATTCCCTCCTTCTCCACAGGTCTGAGAGGTAAATTATCCTATGTTCTTCTAATTTATTTATAATATCATTTTTTATGCCTGGATCATGAACCCATTTTGATCTTATCTTGGTGTATGGTGTTAAGTGTGGGTCAATGCCTAGTTTCTGCCATACTAATTTCCAATTTTCCCAGCAGTTTTTGTGAGTTCTTATCCTCAAAGCTGGGGTCTTTGGGTTTGTCAAACACTAGATTATTAAGGTTATTGCCTATTTTGTCCTTTGAACCTAATCTATTCCACTGATCAACTAATCTATTTCTTAGCCAGTACCAAATGGTTTTGGTGACCACTGCTTTATAATATAGTTTTAGATCTGGTACAGCTAGGCCACTTTCATTTGATTTTTTTTCATTAGTTCCCTTGAAATTCTTGACCTTTTGTTCTTCCAGATGAATTTTGTTGTTATTTTTCTAGGTCATTAAAATAGTTTTTTGGGAGACAGACTGGTATAGTGCTAAATAAATAGATTAGTTTAGATAGTATTGTCATCTTTATTATATTTGCTCGTCCTATCCAAGAGCATTTAATATTTTTCCAATTGGTTAGATCCGACTTTATTTATGTGGAAAGTGTTTTGTAATTTTGTTAATATAGTTCTTAATTTTCCTAGATAGATTCCTAAATATTTTGTGCCATCGGCAGTTACTTTAAATGGAATTTCTTTTTGTAACTCTAACTGTTGGATTTTGTTAGTGATATATAAAAATGCTGATGACTTATGTGGGTTTAATTTGTATCCTGCAACTTTGCTAAAGGTGTGGATTATTTGTAATAGCTTTTTAGTAGAATCTCTGGGGTTCTTTAACTATACCATCATATCATCAGCAAAGATAATTTGGTTTTCTCATTATCTACTCTAATTCCTTTAATCTCTTTCTCAACTCTTATTGCCAAAGCTAGCATTTCTAATATAGCATTGAATAGTAATGGTGATAGTGGGCAACCTTGTTTCATTCCTGATCTTATTGGGAATGGTTCCAGTTTATCCCTATTACATATGATGCTTACTGATGGTTTTAAATAGATTCTACTGATTATTTTAAGGAACAGTTCATTTATTCCTATACTCTTAAGTGTTTTAAATAGGAATGGATGTTGAATTTTATCAAGTGCTTTTTCTGCATCTATTGAGATGATCATATGATTTTTGTTAATTTGGTTATTGATATGGCCAATTATACTAATAGTTTCCCTAATATTGAACCAGCCCTGCATTCCTGGTATAAATCCTACTTGGTCATGGTGTATTATCCTGAGGATGATTTTCTGTAGTCTTTTTGCTAATATTTTATTTAGGATTTTAGTATTAATATTCATTAGGGAGATTGTTTTATAATTTTCTTTCTCTGTTTTCAACCTACCTGGTTTAGGTATCAGTACCATGTCTGTGTCATAAAAGGAATTTGGTAGGACTTCTTCATTCCCTATTTTTAAAAATAGTTTATATAACATTGGAGTTAATTATTCTTTAAATGTTTGGTAGAATTCACATATAAAACCATCTGGTCCTGGGGATTTTTTCTTAGGGAGTTGATTAATAGCTTGTTCTATTTCTTTTTCTAAAATGGTACTATTTAAGTGATTTACTTCCTCCTCTGTTAATCTGGGAAGTCTATATTTTTGAAGGTAGTAATCCATTTCACTTAGGTTGTCAAATTTATTGGCATAAAGTTGAGCAAAGTAACTCCTAATTATTGCTCTAATTTCCTCTTCATTGGTGGAAAGTTCTCCCTTTTCATTTTTAAGACTAACAATTTGATTTTCCTCTTTCCTTTTTCTAATCAGATTTACCAAAGGTTTATCTATTGTATTGGTTTTTTCATAAAACCAACTCTTAGTTTTATTTATTAATTCAATAGTTTTGTTTTTACTTTCAATGTTATCAATTTCTCCTTTTAATTTTAGAATTTCAAGTTTAGTATTTGATTGGGGATTTAAAATTTAGTCTTTTTCTAGCTTTTTTAGTTGTAAGCACAATTCATTGATATCCTCTTTCTCTATTTTATCCAAGTAAGCCTCTAAAGATATAAAATTTCCCCTTATTACCACTTTGGCTGCTTCTCACAAATTTTGGTATCATGTCTCATCGTTGTCATTCTCTTGGGTGAAATTATTAATTGTGTCTATGATTTGCTGTTTCACCCAATCATTCTTTAAGATGAGATTATTTAGTTTCCAATTACTTTTTGGTCTATTTACCTCTGGCTTTTTGTTGAATGTAGTTTGTTTTGCATCGTGATCTGAAAAGAATTCATTTACTATTTCTGCCTTTCTGCATTTAATTTTGAGGTCTTTACATTCTAATATATGGTCAATTTTTGTATAGGTTCCATGAACTGCTGAGAAGAAAGTGTACTCCTTTCTGTCACCATTCAGTTTTTTCCAAAGATCGATCATACCTAACTTTTCTAATATTCTATTTATCTCTTTAACTTCTTTCTTATTTGTTTTGTAGTTTGATTTATCTGAGAGTGCAAGGTTGAGAACTCCCACTATTATAGTTTTGCAGTCTATTTCTTCTTGCAACTCTCTTAATTGCTCCTTTAGGAAGTTAGATGCTACACCACTTGGTGCATATATGTTTAGTATTGATATTGCTTCATTGTCTATGCTACCCTTTAACAAGATATAATTTCCTTCCTTATCTCTTTTAATTAGATCAATTTTTGCTTTTACTTGATCTGAAATAAGGATGGTTACCCCTGTTTTGTTTTTTTTTTTTACTTCACTTGAAGTGTAATAGATTCTGCTCCAGCCTTTTACCTTTACTCTGAATATATCACCCCGCTTTAAATGTGTGTCCTGTAAACAATATATTATAGGGTTCTGGCTTTTGATCCAGTCTGCTATCCACCTCTGCTTTATGGGAGAGTTCATTCCATTCACATTTATGGTTAAAATGATTAATTCTGTATTTCCTGCCATCTTATTATCCCCAGATTATGATTTTCTTTTTCTTATCCCCTTTAGCCCCTCTTCCCAGTATTGAACTTATGGGCACCATTTGCCTCATGCAGCTCTTCCTCTTTAAAGTCCCTCCTGCCCTCTTTGAATCCTTTCCCCTTCTTATATTTTTCCCTTATTACTTTTTTCCTTTTTTCCTCTCCCACTTTTTAATGAGGTGAGAGAAGTTTCTCTGTAAACCAAATATGTTAGTTATATTCTCTTTGAGCCAAATCTTATGAGAGTAAGATTCACACAATGTTCCTCCCTTTCCCTAAATTCCCTCAGATATTATAGGTTTCCTTTGCCTCTTTGTGGGATGCAGTTTCCCTTTTTTTTAATTTCCCCTTTTCCCTTTTTCTGATACTATCCCCTTTCCATTTCTACTTCCCCTTTTTTATATTATGTCCTCTTGCACTCTTTATATATGTCCATAACAGAAAAACAGTTTTCAAGAGTTCTTTTTACCTTTTTCTGCTTCTCTTGAATCCTATATTTGGAGGTCAAATTTTTTGTTTAGTTCTGTTTTTTTCATTAGAAACAAGTGGAATTCACCTGTTTCGTTAAATGTCTATCTTCTTCCCTGGAAGAAAATGCTCAACTTAGCTGGGTAGTTTATTCTGGGCTGTATTCCAAGTTATTTTGCCTTTTGGAATATCAGATTCCAGGCCCTTTGATCCTTTAATGTGGAAGTAGCTAGATCTTGAGTGATCCTTATTGTGGCTCCTCGATATTAAATGGTTTTTTTCTGGCTGCTTGTAATATTTTTTCCTTAGTCTGGTAGTTCTGAAATTTAGCCACAATATTCCTTGGGTTTTTTTATTTTAGGGTCTTTTTCAGGTGTTTGATGAATTCTTTCAATGCCTATTTTTTCTTCTGATTCTATTACCTCTGAGCAGTTCTCTCTGGTGATTTCCTGTAAAATAGTCTCTAAGCTCTTTTTTTCATGATAATTTTCAGAAAGTCCAATAATCCTCAGGTTATCTCTCCTAGATCTATTTTCCAGGTATGTTGTTTTTCCAAGTAGATATTTAACATTTTTTTTTGCATTTTTTTCAATTTTTTTTTTTTTTTTGGTTTTGCTTGACTGATTCTTGATATCTCAATGAATCATTCATTTCTGTTTGTTCAGTTCTGATTTTTAATGGGTTATTTTCTTCATTAGCTTTTTAATTTCTTTTTGTATATGTCCAATTGAGTTTTTAAATGAGTTGTTTTGCTTTATGGCATTTTTTTCCATTTCACTAATTTTCTTTTATTGAGTTATTTTCTTTTTCCAATTCACAAATCCTACTTTCTTGGGAGGTCTTTATCTTTTCCAATTCAACAATCCTACTTTCCTGGGAGTTCTTTATGTTTTCCAATTCACAAGTTCTGTTTCCATGTACTTCTTGGGAATTCTTTACCTTTTCCAGTTCACATTTCAGGTAGTTGTTTTCTTTTTCCACTTTTATCAAATTTTTCTTTAAGTGAGTTATAAGCCTTTTCTGTACTCTCTTACATAGCTTCTCTTTCCTTTCTCCATTTTTCTTCTAGCTCTTTTAAAAGATTTTTCATAATTTCTTCTAGAAGAGCCTTGTGTGATGGGGAACAGGTTACATCCCCCTTTGGGGTTTTGTCTGGAAACTGTCTGCTAATAGTCTCCTCGGGGTTTAAAACTTGCTCTCTTTCTGTATAGAAGCTGTCTGATGGTTAGAGTTCTCTTGTCTTTTTTACTCATTTTTTAAAAAAGCCCTTGGGGGTCTGCCTTCAGGGTGAGGCAATGACCAGCTTCCTCTACAGAACAGGGATAGATAGATGGACAGTAGCTGTCCTCTTAGAGTTGCTAAGAGTGGCCAAGTTGCAAGAGTGCTCTGGGAAGAGCCCTACACCAGAAGTGTTTCTGCCCTGGGAATAGTCTCATGGATCAGCCAGCTGCCCTGGTCTAATGGCTGAGCAGTAAGTGTTGCTGCTCCAGGCAGAATTCTGCTGAGTGCGGATTAGTGGCTGCCCTGGGAAGAGCCCTTATCGTAAGCATTTCTGCCCTGGTAAGCACAGCAGCCTTGCTGAAGTTCTATTGCCCCAGACAGAACCCTCTTGCTATGCAGATTTGTGGCTGTCCTGGGCATAGCCCCCCTACCCCTACTATGCAAATTAGAGGCTGCCTCCTACTGAGCCCCACTGCCTTGCAGAAGTGTGACTGCCTCAGACAAAAGCCCTGTGCTGCAGAATGTAGCTGTTCAGCTGTGCTATAGTCTGTGCTGAGTTACTCACTTCCAGTGGTGAGTGGATGTGGCCAGGTCCTGTGAAACTCTGGTGTTTGGGGGTACACTGTACCTTGGCGTTTGTGTAACTTCTTTGTTGATCTACTGCTTTGCAACCAAAGCAGAGCAGCCAACCTGTGGTAGAGTCCTGCCTGTAAAATCTCCACTCACATGGAGATCACTCCCACCCTGGTCCGCTCAGTGTGCTAGCCTCTGGTTCTATCTCCCTGCCTGAGCTAGCCTGCTCCTGCCCATCAGGACAAACCTTTTCTAGGGATCTTCCAGATTATCTTGTGCTGGTAAGTTGTTGTATTTCCAATGTTCGTGTATTTTATCAGTGAAACACTATTTTTGAGGCTGAATTTGGTAATTAGTAGTGAGGGTATGAGAGGAGCTTAGAATGTTGTGTGTGTCTTCTCCGCCATTTTGGCTCTGTCAGATTACTTCTTTCTTGAGAATGATATGCCTGTCAAGAGAATCCCTCTTGGTGTTTCTTTAACAATAAAGCTTTTTTTTTTACCATAGTCTTTGGGTTTAGTGAATTTCTTTGTCCCTAACCCTTGCCTTGGAGAATGGAAACTCACCCATTCCTGCCTAACCTCTTCATCAATACCCTCCATCCCTCATCAGGAGGACCTGAATTCAAATCCTACTTCCGATACTTAATATTTCCTAGCTGTGTGATGCTCAGCAAGTCACTTAACTCTAATTGCCTCACAAAAAACCAAAAAAAAAACCCAAAAATGGACCTGAAGATAAGACTTGAAGCAAGGACTACTCCAGGGGATCAAGGCCTTCTGGTTGAGAAGGTAGGGGAAAACATTAAGTCCAGTGCCAACAGGTTCTGGAGATACTCTAGGAAACCACCCTGAAGCCTAAATCCATCTGTTGTAGAGACATTCCAAGAGCAGAAGCCTGAGGGTTTGGTCTTCCAAATAGGGAGGCTGCACAAGGAAATTGGCAGAAACCTAACAAGTAGGCTTGGGGTGGAGGTTGAAGGCAGTTCTCAGGACCAGAGCCAGCATAATCTGGGTCTGACTGTTCTGAGGGTCAACATTGTTCATTTACTCAGATTGCTTTTGTTCTGATTCAAATTCATTTGGCTGCTAAATAGGAAGTATCTGGAGAATATATAGCTCTAAGTTATATTTTTAACAGGGAGCTGGGTCTATGAGAACCAAGAGCATGCAGAGTGTGCTTTACTTGCTCCCAATCCCTACAGAAGAAGCTAAATATCCTTCTTTGGAAAAGGGGAAAGGAAGGAGGGAGGAAGAGAATAAACATTTACATAGAACCTACCATGTGTGCTATGTTCTTTATAAATATCTCATTAAATTTTTCCTAAAATTCTACAAATGCAGGTGCTGGGGAAACAGGCCTAAAGAGGTCAAATAACTTGCTTAGGATCACAAAGCTTATGAGTTTGTGAGGGCAGGAATTCAAACTCAGTTCTTCCCGACTTCAGGATTCTATTCAATCAACCACCTAGCTCTCTCAAAGGCAACTCCAGTAGAAACTTCCCAAGTGACCTTGTGAGCTTTGAAATGTCAAGAGAATGAGCCACTGGAAACCTGGGAGCTGGAGTTCATGTCAGATTTGTGGACAGCCTAGAGAAGAATGAAATCATTTGGAATGACATATGGGACCCAGTAAAAGCAATGGATTTGATGAGGTTCGGCACAGGGCAGAGTTATGGGAATACCTTCTGGTCAACATAGATCCTTCGTAAAAGAATTTGCAAACCTGAAAAGTTAGACTGGCAAAAAGAAGTTTATTGGCATTGAGAAGTCAGCCTTTGCAAAGGAAGATTGACTTCTTTCATGGCAAGGTTCCAACAGAAAGAGAGATAAAGTTCCCAGCAGAAAAATCTCCTAGCAGAGAAATCCTGAAAGAGAGGTGTTATGGGCCAGAACTCTGAACTTGAAACAAGGATTCTTACAAGGTACTAACTAAGTGGAATTGATGAGACAATGGTTATCTAGTTTAGCATGGTGCTTAATAGTTCTCCAGTTCAGTATGATTAATTTAATCTTACAACAAATAATGGTTTCCTAGTGATATAATGATTGGTTTATACTCAGTGTAGAGCATATAAGCTAGAAGCCTCAGAACTAGGGAAGACAAGTGGACTGGAGGCTGAACCACAAGCCCTTGGACTCAGATTCATTCATCCCATCTCACAATACCTTGGTGATGGCTCTCCTCCTTTGCTTCTCCACTGAAACTGCAGAAGGCCTTTATGAAAGCTAGCTGAAGCCCCAGACAAGGAGACAAGATTGTGAGGAAGAAAAATAAAGGATTTGGACTTTAACCCCTGGCTGTTCTTATGGTGATTACTGAATGAAAGGAAGGGTGCCCCAGAAACCTCTAGAAAACCAAAAAAAGGACATTACAGAGAGGTGTGGTCCCGTTAGGGAAATAGGTGAGAGATATAAAAAGGGAGTAACACTGAAGCGGGCAGAGGGTCCTCGAAGGCAGCTATGCCGAGAGAGAGAGTTTCCTTGGCATGATTCCTGCTTTTGGCCTTCTTCAAGGAGTTAAGCCCAGTTGCCCCTCTTATAAGGAATTTGAAACTTGGCTAGCAGCTGGGGGCAGTTTGAGTTGAAATCAGACCAAAATCTTCTAAATGAATAGAAATTTTCCATTTGAATGAGTGTCCCTGGACTAATCTCCAACTCAGTAGAGCAATAGAAATCTAGTTCTCCAGCTCTGGGCTAAGTAAGAATGGTCCTGGACTCAACTAGTCCCACGAAGATAACAGAATAAAACCACTTTATCTTGATTCCCCAGTGCACGTCTTTCTCAGGGGAGAGCTTCTCTAAGGGTTCAAGGAGTTTCTCTCCTTCAAGGAGTTCTCAAGTGTTTACCCCAAAGTCAGGACAGATTCAGGATTCCCCACATCATTTCGATTGAATGCATACATTCATTGGCTATACCACATTTAGAAGGAAGAAAAATATTCATAAAAATCACTTCAAATTTGAGCCTGCTCTCTAAGGACATTGGTGATATTTAGGAAGTATATCCTCTACCCAAATACTGAAGAAAAACGCTTTGTAACTTAAGTTTTTGCAGTATCTTATCAGTAAGTACTGTAATGCTAGAGAACCATTTAAAAGAGCTAATTGACTTTGACTAAATGTTACTGGCATATTAATCATTGGAGGATATATATATATAGGAGATTCTAAGTGTAAATAGATATTGATATGGGGAAGCACTGTGGAATGGGGGACTTAACCTTACTAGGTTATATTTCACTCCCTCCTATGTTCTCTGTAATCCACCAATACTGACTTCCTTGCAGTTCCTTTCACAAGACATCCCATTTCCTGGTTGAGCATTTTAACTGGCTGTCCCCCATACCTAGAACTTTTTCTCTCCTCTTCTCTACCTTTTGGTTTCCCTAGTTTCCTTTAAATTTCAACTAAAACCATACCTTCTGTTAGAAGCCTTTTCTGATTATATGGCCAGCATCACAAAGTGACAAAAAAGTCACAAATCTGAGGCTGGATTTGATCTCTTAAAGTTGAGTCTTTCTGATTCTAAGCCCAGTGCTCTATCTACTATCTATCATCCAGCTGTGCTTGCTCATGTACATGCATACTCCCCACACCCATACACACACACACATACACACACACACACACACACACACACACACACACACTATTCACTCCCCAGTGAACTTATCTGCCCTCCAGACAATAACAGCAACACACATATTCCTCTCCTATTCAGTGAATCTTACTTAGTGAGAAAGATTTTAAAAAGAAAATATAGTTCAGCACCATAGCTAATTGCATCAAAGATATTTAGATAATATCTTGAGATTCCTTTCAATCCTATGATTCTATCTTATCAAACCAAAATAGTTCAGAAAATGTTGTCTTTTCTGTGTTTGACTGATTTCCATCTTTTCTTTCCTTGCCTTCTTATCTAAGTTTTCACTGAATCACCATTTCAGGGGATTTCTTCTTCCCTTTTTCTAGACTTCTGAAAGATAATAGGGATAATATAAAGTCACAGGTATATGACACATAACAAATAGTTTTGCTTACAACAGCCCTATGAGTACAAGTATATCATATCCATTTTACAGATGAGAGTACTGAGGCTCAGAGAGTCTGAATAGTTTCATGATTAATAAACCTTTTTAGAACTGGAACTTAGGACTTCTTGTTAGAGATTTCATCAAGATAACATTGTTGAGGCATTTGTGAAGATCATTTTTGGAGCTTCATTTTATATTCACAAAATACCCTAAGCCAACAAGAAAGAAGTTCAGCAGACATTTCAGAAATGGCTAGTTTTACAGCAACATTCTGGACTGGAAAAATTCCCAGTGACCCTCTCTCCAAGTTGAGTGAACCTGAGCATCTGCAGCCTTGATTAACCTTGGCTGCTTTGGAGCTTCTCCTAAATGGTTCTGTAAAAAACCACCAGCATTTCCTGTTTTTTCATCCTACTGGGATAAAAATGTCCCTAGTCTTCATCAGCAGTTCTCTCCATTGTATATAAAAATCTAACCAGGAACCACTCATTTTTCCTAGAAGGGGATACTTTCCAAGCAGTATAACCAGTAGAAAAGGGATCTTACCTTCAATATGGAAAGTTTTCCAAGAGACTTTACAGACCATGCTTAATAAAAATGCTGTCGTGCAGTATTCCCAAGCATTTTTTACCTTTGGTCAAACTCTAAGTCTATACTTCCTGGCTTTTACTTTTCTATTGCGAATTTCTAAAAACTATACTTTTAGGGACAAATAGTGGTCTGAGTGGGATGTGTGAAAGTTTCACTGATATCGGTGTTGTGTAGTCTTAAAGATCTCTGCCAATACATAAACTGATATGGCAGGTTGGTGGTGCAGTGCATAGGGTGACAGGCCTGGAGTCAGGAAAACTTATCTTCCTGAGTTCAAATCTGGCCTCAAACACTTACTAGCTGTGTGAGCTGTGTAATCTTGAGCAAGTCACTTAAACCTGTTTGCCTCATCTGTAAAATGAAAATCCTGTTTTCTCATTTATAAAGTGAGCTGGAGAAGGAAATGGCAAACTACTCCAGTATTTTTGCCAAGAAAACCTCAAGTGGGGTTATGAAGAATGGGACATGACTGAAAATGACTGAACAACAAATAATCAGCTACTGAGATTTAGTTATAGTGCCATGGAAAAAGAGAATGAGTTAGTTTTACTAGTCAAGAAAATCTAGGTTCAAATCCTGTCTCCTGTCATATTTAATTTGTATTGTATTTTATGGATATACATTTAATTTCTCTTCCAATGAATATAAATGAGTACAAGCAAATACTTGGGCAAGTTACTCTTTATGCCCTATGCAATTATCTAGGATTATAAATTGCCCAAAACAAAAACAAAAACAAACAAACAAAAAACACACTTCTTCATTGGTAGAAGAGGTGCTCTGTCAGCAACTCTTTTATTGATGAAATAACAAAACTGGTAAAAAAAAAAAAAAAGCAATAATCTGTCAATAAACCATTTTCCTTTTCCTAGCAACTCAGTTTTTCTTTTAACAGCTAAATCTTTGAATTCACTGAAGATCTCAAATATAGGAATGAAGGAGGAGAAGCAAATAAGTGCCAAAGAGAGACAATCACTGCCCACTGCTTTCTTATCTTTTTCCATAGGCATATGTGCTCACATTTAATTAGAGATATTTCTGGACTAGAAATACTTCTTTACTTGAAAGAGGCAGAGGGGGTGTAGTGGATAGAGGACAGAAAATCAGAAAACTTGAATTTGAATCTTGTTTCCAGCAATTATTATTTGTGTAATCCTGTATAAGTTTATTTCACTAGCTTGGAGCATAAGATTCCTTTTCTACAGAATAGAAATAAATGGGGTTTTCTTGGCAAAGATATTGGAGTGGTCTGTCATTTCCTTCTTCAACTCATTACAAATGAGGAAACTGAAGTAAACAGGATTACATTTGCCCAGGGTCACATAATAAGTGTTAGAGGTCAAATTTGAATTCAGCTCCTTTTGATTCCAAATCCAGCACTCTATCCACTGGGTCATCTAGCTGTAATAGTGCTTCTTAAATCTTTAAATGCTATATAAAAATAGCTAGCAAAAATCTAGCATTTTAACTTTTGTCTTAAAATTATAAAATGCTTTAAATGTGATTTAATCCTCACAACAGTTTTGTGAGGTAGGTGCTATCATTGCCTCCATTTTCCAGATAAAGTAATTGAGGCTGAGATTACATAGCTTGCTAGAGGTCACATAGCTAGCAAATATCTGAGAAGGTATTCAAACTTAAATCATCAAACCTCCATGTTTAACTTTTCTAAGCAATATATCCCAATATAGAGATGGTAGTAGTGATGGTAGAGGATGGCTTATGAATTTAGAACTTAAATTTCCTTTATGCTTTCCTAGTAATTAGTATGTTTCTTTCTACTGCCCCTGTCCCTCAGATTTATGATTTCATGAGCAACTGGGAGCTATTGAAGAATTTCCTACAGCATTGCCTAATGCCTTCTCTCTACATATCTCTATCTCTATCTATCTATCGTTTTTGTTTGTTTTTGTAAGGCAACTGGGGTTAAGTGACTTTCCCAGGGTCATATAGGTAGGAAGTATTAAGTGTCTGAGGCCAAATTTGAACTCAGGTACTCTTGACTCCAGGGCCGTGCTCTACCCGCTGTGCCAGCTTCTAGTTCTTTTAGAGTTCCCTATTCTCCTCTTTCTCCTTTTCTTCTTCCCCTTCTTACCATTCCCCTCCCCACCCACCATGCACCAAGAGATCAAGTGATCTTTCTAAGGTACAACATAGTTAATATCTGTCATGGATAAGACTTGAACCCATAACTTCTGCCTCTGAAGCCAGTTTTCAAGCCACAATAGTAGATTGTCTCATATTCTAAGACATATTTTTCTAATTCACTCATTATATTTAATTTATATTGTATTTCTATATATACATTTGATTTATCTTTCCATTGAATATAAACTCCTTGAGAGCTTTTCCAGGGCCTAGCTTGGCACATTTCACAACCTTTCTTCCCTTCTTTTGTAAAAGAAGGAAGGAAGGGAGCCAGGGAGGGAGAAAGGGAAGAAGGAAAGAAAGAGAGAGAGAGAGAGAGAGAGAGAGAGAGAGAAAGGAAGTAAAAAAAAGAAAAGAAAAAGAAAGAAAAAAGAATGAAGGAAAAAGGAAGGAAGGAAGGAAGGAAGAAGGAAAAGAAAGAAGGGAAGGAAGGAAGGAAAGAAGGAAAAAAGAAGAAAGAAAGAAAGATTAATTAATTAATTAGTATGTTTCTACTGCCCCTGCCCCTCAGACCTATGATTTTATGAGCACCAGGAGTGATATGTGGGGGGGAGGGAGAGTCCCTAAATGATAAGGATAAAAGAAAAAAGAAAGCTAGTTCCTGACCTTGCATTCTTTTTTTTTTTTATTTTATTTTTTATTTTTTTATTTTTTTTGCTGAAGCAGTTGGGGTTAAATGACTTGCCCAGGGTCACATAGCCAGGAAGCAGTGTCTGAGGTCAGATTTGAACTCAGGGCTTCCTGACTTTAGGGCTGCTGCTCTATCCACTGTGCCACTCAGCTGCCCCAAGAATGGCCTTGCATTCTAATGAGGAAGACAACACACTAAAGGGAAGCAGAAGGGAGCACAAGATACTCCATTCATGACATAGTTTGTCGTCTACAAAGTCACTATCAGTCAGGAAGGGAATGAAGTCTAACTGGTCAGGGACCTCCACTAGGAGAAACTCACTGATGGAAGAAAGGGGTGGGCCTTGTAGAGGAAAACAGCAGACCACAGGGAAAGGAGGCTGCTGGGGCAAGGAGGTCCAAAACACTGAGGAAACTTCTAGGATGAGCCAGCAGTTCTAGGATGAGACATGGTTCTGAAATTTATAATTTAATATATATTTGTTGAATAAAATATCGTTGCTTTGTCATGTTTCTTCTAGATTTGCCTAATCAGACCTTAAATCATGTATCTAATCATGATCCACCAGCTCTGAGAAACACTGAAGTCTTAAGATTTACTGATTGGAGACTGGTTATTTGAGCTAATGCTATAGAAAATTCAGGATTTTGTGGCTATAAATGCAGACATAATAAGTTTGCTTCTCTCCCACATTTAGAGAATACTGCCCAGATGGGCTAAGTTTACGCAGAGGCAGAGCAGGTGGCTGCTTACATAATTCATTCTCACCACCACACTTGCCAAAGAGATCTTTCCCATGCTGCTGTAATACCACCTCTTGAGGGATTAAGAATGGCTTAAAACTGAATAAACTTCTTGGATTATGTAGTTTTGTGCTTATCTTTTGAGACAAGAAAATGGCACAGTGCCCTGAGATTAGGGCAGCAGTGGTGACAAAATTGGCATTTCCTCCTCCTGCCACCCTTGCTTCTGAACACAGTGGATATTTAAAAGCCAAAGGAGCAAGAAGCAAGGTACCCCACTGTATTTGTGTCAAGGGTGCTGGTTCAGATAGTGGGAACACAGAGAAGAAACCCTCCCCCCAACAAAATATGTTTTGGGGAACATGTTGAGGGGAATACAGAAGAATTGTTTGTTCCTAACCCTTTCCTTTGCCTTCCCTTCACCTAAGTGGGACTGGTAGCTGTATTTTAAGCATGTTCTATTATATGAAAGACTGCATCTGGCTGATCCATCTTATTTCTTATAAACCTCTGTGGTTGACCATGTTCCTTTTTTCCCCTTGTTCATGATATGAAGGTATGAAAGAAAGTCACATAGGAGAGAAAATAACACAGTGTTGGAATCCTCACCTCCTCACATCCCTTTCATTATTAAAGAGTTTCTTTTCTTGGGGGTATTAATCACTAATCATTCATATGTTTCATAACTATTATTCCAAATGGCAGAATTACTTTGAACATGAGTCTTTCAATTTGCTCTAACAAAAAAGGAGCATGAAATGATATGAAATCTAGTAAATTACACTGATATATCCCACTACAAGAGAGTTGTTTCTTTGCATTTGAAGGATTTTTCCATTTAATGTTTACATAGTAAAGAGCAAATTTACTGCCTAGAATATTAGGAAAGATCAGAGGTTTGTGAATGGAAAACAGGATAATCTGGGTGAGGGAGTTATAATTGGCAAGGGCAAGGGTCTAGAAAGAGTTGTGGGAGGTTGCCAACATCAAATAGTGCTCATTTTGTTGTTATTCCTTCATCCATGCGTGCATTTTTCATTCTCTGTGAGTCATCCTAGTCCTCAGAGAGTTCACTGATTCACTGATATTTTCCAGGTTTTTTTTTTTTTTTTTTTTTTTTTTTTTTTGTTATCCACTCTGTTTCCTCCCCCTGAATGTTTCCTTAAGGCAACTTCTTTTCTTTTCTTTTCTTTTCTTTTTTTTTTATGTGTGATTTATTTTATTAGAGTTTTTTATTTTTCAGAACATATTCATGGATAATTCTTTAACATTAACCCTTGTAAAACCTTGTGTTCCAATTTCCCCTCTTCCCTCAACCCCTCCCCTAGATGGTAAGTAGTCCAATATATGTTAAACATTAGCCAACTTATTTTCAGTTTTATACATGGCAGCTCTTCCTTTGGCTCAGTGGACCCTAAAATTTCCAATGAACTCCCTCTGCCACTCAGACTTATTGAATCCCTAGCTTGCTTGGGAACACGACTTAGATGTCACCTTCTTCATGAAGCTTTTCCTCATTCACATGGTTTTTAGCTCTTCTATTTGAAATTACTTTGTGTTATTATGCATACACTTTGTATTTATTTCATTCAACATTTATGAACCGCTTATTATGTGTTAGCACTGTGCTAACCATTGGAGATATATAGGAAAAAATACCCAAGGACTTTTGGGGGAAACATAAGTAACTACAACTATATATATATATGAAAAGTAATTGTATAAAAGATCAGCTAGGTGGTGCCGTGGATGGAGTGTCAGGCTTTGGAGTCCAGAAGACTAATCTTCCTGAGTTCAAAACCTGCCTGACATACCAGCTGTGTGACCCTTAGTTTCCTTATCTGTAAAAATGATCTGGAGAACAAAAAGGCAAAACTAACTAGTATCTTTGCAAGCAAACCCCAAATTGGGTCATGAACAGTTGGGGCCAAAAAGAATGAACAACAACAACAATAAACAACAATGTATTAAAAGGGGAGATTAGAGTACCAGCTGCTGAAGGGATCAGCATCACACAGAAGATAGTACTGAGCTGAACTTTGAAGGAAGTTAGAGAGAGAAGGTATTACATTCCAAGCCTGGGAGACAGCTTATGCAAAAGCCTGGAGGCAGGAAGTTGTATCTGGAGTATAGCAAGAAACAGCTACTGTACTGGCTGTACAGTAGTGTGAGTGAAGGGAGTAATGTGCCAAAAAGCTATTTAAAGTATGTTGGAGCTAAGTTATGAAAGCCTTTAATGCCACATAGTTGAGTTTGTATTGGACCCTGAAGGGAATAGGAAACAATCTGAATTTCCTGGTGTGGAGAATGACCCAGTTTGCTTTGTGCTTCAGAAATATCATTCTGGCAGCAGGTTGGAGACTGAGGTAGAGGGTGGGCAGACTAATTAAGAGGCTCCATTAACTATCCATCTAAGAGGTCTGTGAGTAGGGAGAAGGGAACACATTATAAAACTCCCCTCCCAATAAATTATAAACATGGAAGGACAGCTGGGTGGTACAATGGATAGAGCACTGACCCTGTAATCAGGAGGACCTGAGTTCAAATCCAGTCTTAAATACTTGACATTTACTGGCTATATGACCCTAAATAAGTCACTTAACCTTGATTGCCTCCCTCCCCAGATTAAAAGCATAGATTCTGGGGTACCCCTTTATCAAATATGGGGACTCAGAAAAGCTGACCTATCTTCTAGGTACACTGTGGATCTACAACCATTATAAGCTTGTGAACCCTCAGTGATGGATTTAATTTTCCTCTACTCAACCTGAGGACAAATTAGTTTAAAGCAAATGCATATAAGAAAATAATCTAGCAAGAAAATTTAAAATAGAACATAGCTCCAATCTAAGTACATTGTCCTGGTGACACATACATCTTCAATGGGAAGAATAAGTGTACAGAGGACCATACAAGAAGGGTAGATGAGGAATACAGATGGCCAGGTCACATATGTAGATGGATAACTCATGATCACAGGGACCGATCACAGGGCAGATGCATGAAGAGGCTAATCAGACTTCTGTCGCTGCAGAATCATTAGTGTCTGCTGGTATTGTCCTCATCTTGCTCTTGTGGGATTGGCTTTGTCCTGGATACTATTTCTACTGGGAATGTTATTTCGTGATAACCAATATTTTTGTACATTGTCTTGTCTGTTGTACTGTTTTGCTGACCCCTAGTATTTCCATGGGTATATTGCTTTGATGGTTTGTAGTGGTCTTATTGTGAATGCTTGGCACATAATCCCAACTTGCTCTGATGGTTTCTGGGAACAATGTAATGTCTGTTGAATGTTTCGTTGGGCTACAGACTTCTTTGTTTGTTTATTCTGGGTTGTTAGAATACAAGGGAGCCACCTGACAGTGGCTGCTGGAAATCCAACCTAGACTGAATTTCCTCATGTGAGAGGATGATACAAGGAGACTGAG
This sequence comes from Sarcophilus harrisii, assembly GCF_902635505.1. Taxonomy (NCBI): domain Eukaryota; kingdom Metazoa; phylum Chordata; class Mammalia; order Dasyuromorphia; family Dasyuridae; genus Sarcophilus; species Sarcophilus harrisii. Next base: position 113,463,100 of record NC_045427.1, on the reverse strand, counting down.
AGGCAGTTGCTGTTCTCTGACCTCTCTAAAAGGCCATTGCACTGTCTGACCTCTCTCCTCTTCCCTCTGCCTCCAATTTGTCTCATTCCTAGTCTGTAATACCTGTGTCAGAATGCTCTGCAATTCCTTCAGATGTTATGATCTACAGCTGTGGAGGCTCTTGGGGAATTGACCGTCCCTTAACATTGGGTCACTCAAACTATTTCAGTGCCTTTCTACTAGGGTTTAGTGACAAGAACTTCTCTGTGAGAAGGAAAGGGTTAGAGTTCTTCAGTCATGGCTAGTAAAACCAGCTAATAAAATATAAAGACAGCCTCTAGGAGAAGATGATCTCTGAATTTTTCAACCATGAAGTCCTCTAACTCCTCAGGGGAGATCAAAGCCTTCTATTTAACTGACAACTACCTAATTTAGTGGGAGATATTCCCCAAATCATTTCTGGTTTAGTGAGAAAGTGAATGAGAGCAAATATACAAGAGTGAATTAGAAGGTAAGCTAAGAAGACAAGATCATTAATTTTCAACCACTGTCTGTCTTCATTCCATCTTTATTTTTTCATTTTGTCTGCAGCAAGACCTCCTGACTTTGTAATTACATTTTGGGCAGAGGAAGAATCTCAGTCATCTTAGGGAAGTTCCTTGAGATCAGAGACTGTCATTTTTATCTTAGTATGTCCATCACCCTGCATGGTGCCTTGCACAAGAAGGAAGCTAATCAATGTTTATTTTTTTTCTTTCTTTTTTAATTGAAGCTTTTTGTTTTTAAAACACGTGCAAGGATAGTTTTTCATCCCTGACCCTTATAAAACCTTGTGTTCCAATTTCCTTCCCTTCCCCTCACCTCCTCTCTTAGATGGCAAGTAATCCAATATATGTTAAACGTGGTAAAAATATATGTAAATCCAATATAGGCATACCTATTTATACAATTATCTTGCTGCACAAGAACCAGATCAAAAAGGAAAAAAAAATGAGAAGAAAATAAAATTCAAGCAAACAACAACAAAAGAAGTGAAAATGTTTTGTTGTGATCCACACTCAATTCCAGTAGTACCACTAGGCTGGCTACAAAGAGAGATAACAGGCTAAACACATTATCTATGGGATATTTTCAAATATCTCTGATCTAGCAGACTGAAACTTTAGGGTTTCTAATATTACTTTCCCTGATTACTCTTGAGGGTGAAACCTTAAAATACCCCTTAACTTATTCTCAGGCAGCTAGGTAGTATAGCTGTTTTGGGCCTAGAGTCAGGAAGTTCAAATCTGACCTCAGATAGTAGTTGTATGACTCCGGGGTAACTCATTTAACCTTGTTTGCCTCAGTTTCCTCATCTGTAAAAATCAGCCTGAAAAGGAAATGACAAACCACTCTAGTATCTTTGCCAAGAAAACTTCAAATGGGGTCAAGAAGAATCACAACTGAAATGAGTGAACTACAATAAGTTTACACTTTTTCTAGCTTAGCTCCTTCCCTCTGAACATTGGTTACACAAAATGCCATCACTGATAAGAAATAATAGGTAAACCCATTTATCCAAGCAAACAACAGGATACAGAAAAATCATGTAGCTTACAATATAGTAAGGAATACACAAAATAAATTCTTTAGATAGAAGTGATATGAGATCTTAACTTAAATCAGATAAGAAAGTCTGGTCTCACTTAAGGAAATCAATCCTATCAATTTCTTTCTGGTTTTTTTTTTTTTCTTTTTATTAAAGCTTTTTATTTACAAAACATATGCATGGGTAATTTTTTCAACACTGACCCTTGCAAAACCTTTTATTCTAAATTTTCCCCTCCTGCCTTCCACCCCCTCGCCTAGATGGCAGGTAATCCAATACATGTTAAATATGTTAAAATACATGTTAAATCCAAAATATGTATACATATTTATACAGTTATTTTGCTGCACAAGAAAAATCAGATCAAGAAGGAAGAAAAAGAAAAACTCAGAAAGAAAACAAAGTGCAAGCAAATAACAACAGAGAGTTAGAATGCTATGTTGTGTTCCATACTGTTTCCACAGTTCTCTCTCTGGATGTAGATGGCTCTCTTCATCACTGAACAAGTGGAAGTGGTTTGAATCATCTCAATATTGAAGAGAGCCTCGTCCATCAGAATTGATCATCATATAGTCTTCTTGTTGCTGGGTATAATGATCTCCTGGTTCTGCTCATTTCACTTGGCATCAATTCATGTAGGTCTCTCCAAGCCTCTCTGAAATCATCCTGTTGGGCATTTCTTACAGAACAATAATATTCCATAGCATTCATATACCACAATTTATTCAACCATTCTCCAATTGATGGCATCCACTCAGTTTCCAGTTTCTTGCCACTACAAAGAGGCAAACATTTTTGCACATGTGGGTCCCTTTCCCTCCTTTAAGATTTCTTTGGGTTATAATCCCAGGAGAAACACTGCTGTATCAAAGAGTATGCACAGTTTGATAACATTTTGAGCATAGTTCCAAACTGCTCTCCAGAATGGCTGGATTCCTTCATAGGTCCCCCAACAATGTATCAGTGTCCCACTTTTCCCACATTCTCTCCAACATTGGTCATTATTGTTTCCTGTCATCTTAGTCTATTTGATAGGTGTGTAGTAGTATCTCAGAGCTGTCTTAATTTGCATTTCTCTGATCAATAATGATTTGGAGCACCTTTTCATGTGATTACAAATAGTTTCAATTTCTTCATCTGAAAATTGTCTGTTCATATCTTTGATCATTAATCAACTGGAGAATGGCTTGAACTATTATAAATTTGAGTATTTTAGAAATGAGGCCTTTATTAGATCCTTTGGATGTAAAAATGTTTTTCCAGTTTATTGTTTCCCTTCTAATCTTGTCTGCATAATTTTGTTTGTACAAAAACTTTTAAACTTAATATAATCAAAATTATCTATTTTATAATCAATAATGATCTCTAGTTCTTCTTTGGTCACAAATTCCTTCCTCCTCCACAAATCTGAAAGGTAAACTATCCTATGTTCTTCTAATTTGTTTATAATATCATTCTTTATGTCTAGATCATGAACCCATTTCAACCTGATCTTGGTATATGGTGTTAGGTATGGGTCAATGCCTAGTTTCTCCCATACTAGTTTCCAATTTTCCCAGCAGTTTTTGTCAATAGTATATTTTTATCCTAAAAGCTGGGGTCTTTGGGTTTGTCAAATACTAGATTGCTATAGTTACTGACTATTTTGTTCTATGAACCTAACCTATTCTATTGATCAACTTCTCTATTTCTTAGCCAGTACCAAATGGTTTTTATGACCATTGCTATATAATGTAGTTTTAGATCTGGTACAGCTAGGCCACCTTCATTTGCTTTTCTTTTCATGAATTCCTTTGAAATTCTTCACATTTTGTTCTTCCAGATGAATTTTGTTGTTATTTTTTCTAAGTCAATAAAATAGTTTCTTGGGAGTTTGATTGGTATAGCACTAAATAAATAGATTAGTTTAGGTAGTATCTTTATATTCCCTGGACCTATCCAAGAGCACTTGATATTTTTCCAATTATTTATATCTGACTTTATTTGTGTGGAAAGTGTTTTGTAGTTTTACTTATATAGTTCCTGACTTTCCCTTGGCAGATAGATTTCCAAATATTTATAGTATCGACAGTTATTTTAAATGGAATTTCTTTTTGTATCTCTTGCTGTTGGATTTTGTTAGTGATGTATAAGAATGCTGATGATTTATGTGGATTTATTTTGTATCCTGCAACTTTACTGAAGTTGTGGATTGCTTCTAATAGTTGATTCTCTAGGGAATCCTAGCAATTTCTAAAGAGTCAAGACAGAAATCAGGGACAAGTTGAGGAGTTGAGTTCTCCTACATGTTGGCTACTTCTCTATGTGTCTTTCCTAAGGAGGCATTAGGACCACTCCCAAAGAATCTTTTGCTTCCAAACTATGCCTGTGTTCAGACATTCAGTCTTATCTGAGTCTTCATGGTATCCATGGGGTTTTCTTAGCAAAGATACTGGAGTAGTTTGCCATTTTCTTCTCCAGTGGATTAAGACCAATAGCAGTGAAGTGACGTGTCTGAGGTAAGATAGTGTCTGAGCTAGCTTTGAACTCAAGTCTTCTCCACTCTAGGCCTAACTCTATGCACTGAATCACCTAGCCATCCCAAAATATACTCAGAATTCTTTTTACCTGTGTAGGATCAAAGGACACTCACTCAAAATGCCTCAGGCTTGGTTTGAATCCTGGTTATACTTAAGGTGTTTTCTCACTGCCAATAAGAGCAGATGAAGAAGCTATTGTAGGCTACTTGCATATTCAGGGGTTTTCTCTCCGTCTTGGTCAAGTACTAACTCCTACTTTATGCCTTTGCTAGCATTTTTCCTACCATGACCAAAGAAACACAGGAAATGGTCTTAACTAAGTAGGATCAGAGAATGTCAGAGTTAGAAGGGACTTTGGAAATAATCTAGTTCCACCATCTCATTTTATAGAAGAGGAAAATGATGAGGTGAAATGACTTATCTGGGGTTATATAAATAGTAAGTTGAAGATCTATGTGAACCCTATGTTTCTCAGCTCTTTTGCCATTATATTAGTCTAGGGGGACTACTGATTTAAAAAAGATAGGAGAGGAGGCATAGAATCTACTAAGGAGTGGTGAGTATAGCTCTGCTGGAGCTCCAAGGGGATGCAAATGATTACATCTTATGAAGTTAGAAGGGGAGAATAGGTTGGAGAGATATTTTTCATTGCAAATAAGTGATCTAAGAAGTTTTTTCTGAGTCAGGAAATGAAGAAAAGGAATCCATCTTTTGCCTCTTTGTTGGGGCCCATAAATACTGAGAATCAGGCAAACCCCTAGGTAGGGGTAGAAGGACAATCTGAGAAAGAGAAGGTGAGATCTGAGTTGGAAGAAAAATCAATATAAATTACCAAGTCAGATTGGGTTTATCCCAGGGTATCTGTAAGGTGAAGAAATAAAAAAGCCAGAGTATAGTGAAAAGACTAACTTCTAGGCAAAGATTCTGAGACAAGGGAGTTGGTACTGAAAGTCAGAATTCAGGAAGTGCTAGGGAGTTGACGGCTTGTGTGACTCAGCCTCATTTCCTAATGTTCCAGTCATTTTGTTGTGACTGCTTGTGTTCCATAACCTCTCTGGGCACTGATCTGTCATCATATCTGTGGGTGGAGTCTTCCAAATCTCCTGATTCATCTTCTCTGGTCATGTACTTATTTATATATCTTTTGATTTCTGGAGAATAAATTAAAAAAAAACCATTTATTTAGCATTATACTTCAAGTACTTAGCAAAGGCAGAGATAGAAATATGAAAGTGATGTCAGTTTCTTGGGAAATGGGAAAACAATACCCAAAGAAGATTGACATCCTAGGTGAGGTACTTAGATCCAGAAAGTTACAGGATGATGATAGGGATTTAAGGGAATATATTGACAAATCCCAGGGAGCTTGATGATACAGTGAATAGAGCACTAAGATTGGAATTAGGAAGAATCATCTTTGTGAGTTCAAATCTGGCATCAGTCATTTATTAGCTGTACGATCCTGGGCAAGTCATTTAACCCTGTTTGCTTCAGCTTCCTCAGCTGTAAAATAAGCTACAAAAGGAAATGGCAAACCACTCTTTTATTTTTGCTAAGAAAACCCCAAAGGGGTCCTGACGAATCAAACATACAACTGAACAACTAGTACATCCCATCCAGAAACAGTGGCAGACTTGATATGATCATGGTTCATTTCTGTCTCCTCTCCCACTTCCCTTCTTTCCCTCCTTTCCACTCTATTTGGAGATAGACTGGTGAGGAGGATACCCACTGTGGGGGGTGGGGGGTGGAGGAAGGGCAAGGCATTTGAGAGAGTGGAGAAGCAGGAATGAAGTGAATCTTGACTGGAGTTTTTCTTGAAGTAGTCATCTGAAAGAGGGATTCAGCCATCAGAAGGTTGATTAGTGAGACTGAGGAATTATAATTATAATTGACAGGAACTTAAAATTTTGTGAATAATATCTTGTCAGCTGCTCTATAGGGTGAAAACAAGGTCATGCACTGATCTTGTAGCAATCACATTAAATCCTCAAACAATTTTTTCAGGGCTGTTGGCCTTTCATTTAACAGATAGCCAAAGCATTTTTTCTATTTCTTCACCACATTGTGTTGCATCTGACGGTCTCTATAGAATTCATTGTGAAGAAATGATCCAGAATTGTTTTCAAATTGTCTCTTCATGGCAGCCTCTAAACCACAGACCCACTTATCTTATACCTCCAGCATTGGATTGTCAGTTCAATCACAGTATCCTTGATGTTCATGTTTCATACACAGATACAATTAATCAGCGAACATTTATTATTGCCTACTTTGTGGCAAGCACTGTGCTAAGCTTGAGGATACAAAGAAAGGCACAAAGACAGTATTTGTTCTCTAGTAGCTTGAAGTCTAATAGGGAACTTTGTGTAAACAACTGTGTAGAAATATGCCATACACAGAATAAATGAGAAATTATCAACAGAGAGAGCACTAGCACCAAGAATGATCAAGAAAGGCTTCTTATTGAAGGTCAGATTTTAGCTTGAAGATATAAAGAAGATATAAAGATATAAAGTTAAAATATATAAATTAGAGAATATTGACTGCTATTATAATATGCTTTAGGAATGGAAGTCATGCTTCCACCACCGAATTAAGGGGGCTGGGCACTGATGGAGTAGGTAGGTAAAAGCCAGGGCTCTGTGTTAGTGTTAACGATTACATTGTTGTGATAGTGCTGTGTATTTTAGAAGTATGAGGAGTTCTTAGTGTGAGGAGAGTCTTTTCTCCTTGCTCCTTCCTCCTTCCCCTCCCTTTCCTCCTTTCTTGAAATAGCTGGCTCCTTTGAAGGTGTTAGCTTCCCTGGTGGGGGGGGATGGGAAAGCCACGATTCTCCAAACTGATATGTAGCATTAATTTCCTTATTTTATTGTTATTATTACTGACAGTGAAGATGACAAGTAGTGGGGTGATGTTGTGGAGATCAGAACTGAGCAGCTGGGCTGTTGGCTCTGGTCCCTTTGCAAAAAGGGGGTAATGTGTTCTTGTGTATGACAGGGGAGTGAAGGTGGGGGGAGTTCCTAGAGGGTTGTTCTGTCATTTTTGTCCTGTGTGACTTAAAATCAAGGTATGAGGGGGCTGAGTGTGTATATTTTTTGGATCAGCTTCACTACTACTGACCTGTTTTTAGGCAGCTATCTTAGAGACTCACACGAATGTTGGAACATTGTTTCTTTTTCTTCCTTCCTTCCTTCCTACCTATGTGAAAATTCCTTAATCACTTTAAAAAAATTTTTTTAGGTTATACATTCATTTTTGACATTCATTTTTAACATATTTTCATATAAAGACATGTTGGGAGAGAAAAATCAGAATAAAAAGGAAAGACAAGATAAAAAAAAAACAAGAGAAAAAAAGGCTAAAGTAGCATATACATTGATTCACATTCAGTCTCAATAGTTCTCTCTCTGGACAAAGTCAGCTTAATAAATGTTGGTGAATATACAAATGGTGAAGGAATGAAAAAGAAGCAATGAATCTGTGATTAGGATTTCTCTCATGGCTCTTACCCAGGTGCCCTCAATATTATTTCCTATTCTATTTTGATACCTTTCCTCTATTGCCCCTTCTCCAGTCCTCCATCTTCTCCCATATGCATCAGCTTGCCTTTGGTATATTTATGCAAGCCCATTCTTCAAGCTGTTTAGGCAACCTGGTTGAATGCTATCAGGGAGGCTGCACAAGACTGAGAGCTTCATAGGGTTGGGGCTTCCATTGTAAATACTTTGAAGAGGAATTGAAGACTTCTGTAAGGAGCCCTATGATTCATTTTCCTGATGACTCCAGATCCTGTTTCATGTCTTTTGTATGAAGTACACAGGGAGCTTTCATTATGACACGGGAGAGTTAGCTTGATCCTAAGACATGCCTGGGTGTGGGGCGCCTACTGCAGGTTGCTGAGCAATCTTAAATGATCAAATCTCCCAAAGGTAGAAATAACACCTCCCCATTGGGAAACATTAATCCTCCTATACTTTGACTTTGCCAATAATAAGATCAAGTTAATAATTCCCTTGAAAATTTATACAATGGATGTTTACATCTCTTTGGAAAGGCTGTCATAGCCAGAGTTGATTTAGAGGCTGTCAGTTCTGATGCAAAAAAGTCAACTAGACAGGAGTCAGGGGATTCAAGCTCCAGCGAGGCCATTAAATTATAATGTGATTTTGGGCAAAGCATTTCCCTTCTCCTGGCCTTGTTTCCTTCTATATAAAACAAGAGGTTTGGATTCAGTGATCTGTGGAGTCTTTGCCAGTTCTAATTTTCTCCCAATGATTCCATTCTGCTTCCTTGGAGCTCAGCCTTGATAAGCTCAGTAGGGCTGATAGATCCTTTGACAACATTGGTTGTGAAAATGGTGTTCTTCATTAATTTGTTTTTTGTCATCTGTTTCAGCTTGAGCTTGCTGCACATTTGGGGAAGAACATGTAATATTTCTTTGGGATACTAGATGGATTGAAAATCATCCTTAAGTTTTTTCTTACGGTTTCCTTCTACGAAGAAGAAATCCATGCTTGCTATCTTCTTACCTAGCTCTGTATTCACCCTGCTGCCAATAACTTGATTAGCTGTGCTGGGAACTGTGTCAGAAAATAAAGAGATGTATTCTGGTAATTTTGGATGTTCTTTTTTATTACCCTGAAAAATAAAACCACATTTCATGTAAGTTATGTAAAATATTTCTATCTAAATTCTGGCACGGCATATATACACATATGATCATGTGGCATTTTGGTATTACAATGATGACAACAATATAATAATAACAGCAGCTAACATTTATAAGTGCTTAAAGGATTTATAAAGGGAATGTGAATATATTAAGCACCTATTTGTATGCCAGAAATTGTGCTAAACACTTAAAACTTATTATTTAACTTAGTCCTTCCAACATCTCTGTGAGGTAGGGGCTAATATTATACCCATTTTACAGCTGAGGAAACTGAGGCAGATAACAATTAAGTGACTTCTAGGGTTCTACAACTAGTTAATATCTGAGGCTGCATTTGAACTCAAGTCTATTTGACTCCAGGATCATTATTTTGTCTACTGTGCTTCAATGTTGCCTATAGATTTCTATATAAAGAGTTGGATTGAGTCCAGAAGACTTAGGTTCAAATATTGCTTCTGCCCCATTTTGGCTATAGGAACCTGAGTAAGTTATTTAACTTCTTTGTACTAGAGTAAATCTCTAAGACTCCAGATTTCAAAGAAATGATAGCTTTGCATTGGCCAAGGAAGGTCTTCAGCAAACACCTTCTTCATTGAGGAAATAATGTCTTTTTTTTTTTAAAGGGGTGTGTACTTATAGGGGTGGATGGTTGTAAAGTGCTTATTATATACATTACTTTCTTTGATCTTTCTAATGACCCAGTTTGGTAGGTACTCATGTTTTTGACAGATGGGGAAACTGAGAGCATAGCAAAGTAAAGCAACCTGCTCCTCATCATACAACTTGTTAGTTGATCTAAGTTCAATAATGAGAGTATTTTATTTAGAAGGAATTTGCTGATTTAATTTTTTTAAGGTCTTAGAAACTGTAGTTAGAGTGGCAAATGATTTCATTTCTAGATTCAGCATTATGTAGTAGGAAGAATAGTAGGTTTAGACTCAGAGTACAAGATGAGATATCTAATTTTTTTGGATATGACTAATGTGGGAATTAGTTTTATTTGACTGTATATTTATTACACAGGTTTTGATTTGCCTTTTTTTTTTCCCCAAAGAAGGAGGAAACAATAGAGAGAAAAATAGATTTTTGCTAGAAAGAAAATTAAATAAAAAAAAAAATAAAGCATTTCAGAAGAGAAGTGGGTTTGGAATCAAGATCAGGGTTCAAATTCTTTCTCAGACACTTATTAGCCATTGTGGTTGTTGTTATTGGCCCTTCGTTTTTGAACAGGAACAATAACATCATGGAGTGATGCCTTGACTCATGCATGAATTGGATAAATTGGCTGTGTGACTTTGGCAATTCACTGTGAGCCTTGTTTTCCCACTTTAAAGTGGTATTTTGATAGGATTATTATAAGTATCAAATATGGTGACATATGAAATACTCCTTTACAAGCCTTAAAGTGCTGTCAAAATAAATACACCAGCTATTTCTAATGTAGCCCTTTCCCAATTCCCACAGGATTCCTTTGGCATAAAAGTCCACATGAAAAGAAAGTTAAGGAAAAATTCAAGTTGTTTAACCTGGAGGAAAAAAGCTGGAGAAATGTCATTTTCAACTTAATTAGGTAGTTAATCTGCTTCTATAAAATTCTTTCAATCTATTTCAAAGACTTCAATTATGGTCCCAAAAAAACCATTCTGTAGGAGGTGACCAGAACTACTTTCCATGGGGATAGCACAAGAGGAAGCATACCATTTGAATCACTGCTAAAAGGACTTGATTGAGATCAAAAACTGTATCTATATTAACTAATATTACCAGTCTCTGGGCATTAATTGGCTAGATACATTCTTTTGACCCATTGAATCCCCAAGGAAGGCTTGCTAGATATAAGTTTCATCTTTTAGGCCAGGATTTACCATTTTTATTTTTTAGAGAGGGGGAGGGTTCTTTTTTAAAGTTTTGTACCTTTTTTCCTTTTAAGTTTTCAACTGTATTTTAGTTTTCCAAATATATGTAAAATAGTTTTCAACATTTATTTTTGTAAGGCTTTGTGTTCCAAATTTTTCTCCTTCCCTACCTTTTCTCCCTCTTCCCAAGACAGCAAGTAATCTGATAGAGGTTAAAAACATATAATCCTTTTAAATATATTTCCATACTTGTCTTGTTGTGCAAGAAAAATCAGAACAAAAGGGAAAAAACCATGTGGAATCCTCCCTCCCCCCAGAGTTTTGTACCTTTTAATTTACAGGATTTAGAGTTGAAAGGTACTGTCCAATTTAATCCTTCCATTTTATAGGTGAGGGAACTGAAGGCTGAGAGAGGAAAAGGAACTTTCCCAAAAAATAGCAGAGATGGGATTTGAACCTGGGTTTGAGAGCAAATTCAGCTCTTTCTATGATACCATTTTTAAAGTAGTGTCAGCCCAGGGTGGTTTTGCAGCAGTAAAGTATTGTTTACCTCTTGCCAAATTGTGTATATCCTGAAGTGGTGATTAAATTTAATTCAGTAAAATTTTATTAAGTGTCTACTATGTAGGAGACACTGTTATTTACTGAAGACACAAAACACGAAAATGAAACAATCTCTGCCAGCAAACATTTTATATTGTACTTAGGGGATTCTGCATGTACACACACGTACGTGAAGGCTATTCCAGAGATCTGAGATTTTACTCACACAGGGAAATATTGATGTGTTAATCCCCTCCATCAGTTCTAAACATAGTCAGGTTGGAACCTAATTAACAATCTAGTAACCAAACAGAGACCAAGTTTGAAGGTAGGTCAATCCAGGCCTTATTGACTCCAAGCTTAGGATTCTGTCTACTAAATGACATTTTCCTCTATTTTAAAAATATGATGAGCACCCAAGTAAACATGCAGATTTATTTGAAAAGGGAAAGAGCACCCAAAACTGATGACATCATGAAAGGTTTCCTGATGATAGACCTCCTTCCTAGAGGGGGTACCTGAGAACCAAGAACAAATTTTTTATCGTCATCATTTGTTTGTTCTTTATTTTCAAAGGCGACCAATGGCATCATGAGGTAGTCTTGACTTATGAGTAAACTGGATTTAAGTGAGGCAGATTACACAATCTCCCTCTCTCTTCCAGAGTCATCGAAATCCAAGACAAAAGTCAGGATGATCAGTAATGATTTGGGATCCAGTGGATGACCTTGGTGTCTTTGATATCTAACCAAGCTCTAATTATTGCATAGCACCTGCTTCCAACACTTTTATGGCCATTGGAACAAATTGTTCTTATCTACTTGTTCCACTAGAGGAAATCTATGCTTATGTACTTGGAACTTATTTACTTGTTTACATACTATGTTCCACAAGCAGAATTAAGTTCCTTGAGGTCTAATACCATTGGGGTTTTACTTTTGGATCTTGAGAGCCTCACACAATGCCTTGTACATAGTAGAGAGGTACTTAAGAAGTGTTTGAATTTCCTGTTTTGGTGCATTTGTTCAGGAAGGTCCAGGGACAGCAGAAACACAGTCTGTCTGTCATGAAGCCAATATTTTAGGCCCTTTCAGTTTTGGGGGACCAGCTAGAGTTTAGCTCTTGGTGGCACATTATTGGGAATTCAGGGTTATCTTTACTCCATGATGACACATTAGAAGAAGATATGATATTGAGTAGACAACACTAACATACATAAATATATCTTACCATCTGATCATAGTCTTTCAAAAAACTCCAATTTTCAACCCTGGGAAGAAAAACCAGATTATATCAAATCTATGAGAGATATTTTTCTTTCTACCTTTCATAATATATTACTTCCCCTTTTGTAGTAAACTGGGTACAGAATGCCTATCCATATTTCACTGTCTCTCTAAAATAATTCCTTTTCATGTTATCATGATTGTTCTGAAAGCAGGCTTCCCAAACTCCTCCCTTCATGGACGCTATTATCACAGGTGCTCTCAGTTAATACTACTATTACATCATATGCATATACATATAGACATACAGGTATGTGTGTATACAAATATATGAGGTGTTTAAGCACAGAAGCATAAAATGAATTAATATTTTAGGGACACCTTGTATACACACACATAAATATATATATATAATCATACAGATGTATATATATGTAGATAGACATAGATGAGAGATTAGATAAATGTATGATTTAATCAGGGTAGTAATAAAATTGCTTTAATGGAATCCCCTTCTTTACTTTTTTCTTTCTGTAGATTTAAGAATGTCTCATGATAATTCTTTTAGTGTCTATCACTACCTATTATCCACTAACCCTCAGAAGTCCTTCATTGTAATAAATATGTATAGTGAAGAAAAAGAAATCAACACATCAGCCATGGCTGAAAATTGGTTATGTCTGCGTCTGTACTTCTAATCATAAAGAAATGCTTTCCCAGTATAGGGGAAGAGTTTCTCCTGGGGCTGAGAGAAACCTTTTGAGGTCAAGGAGTAGCTGTTAGTTCTTTAGCTGGAATAAAAGCATGCATGAAGGTATCTTGAAGTCAGATTATAGAGAACTTTAATTTCCAGGCTAGGGGTAGCTAGGTATCCCAGTTGTTTCCCCATACTGGGAAAGCATTTCTTGTTTTAGCTCTGCCTTCAAGGATCATTAGCTTCCTATAAGGCTTAGTTAGACAATACGACTAACTCTCTAGTTATTATTAGCTTCCAATTCTTCTTCAAATGACCATATGTTTATTATGCTCTATACAGAGATGCTCGCAAGAAAATACAATCTTCTTGGCCGCAGATAAAGTTTGTTTCTTTGTCACTCCAGTAGTCAGAAGAGAGCTGGGGTAGGACCTTAATAAATGATTATTGCATTGAATTAAAATGGCATTTTACTAAAAGACTTTGTATGCTGTGAACTAAATTAAATAACAGTGAAGATTTCCCCTTCTTGTCATTTTATTAAAAGATTAGACCACTAATTAATTACATTTGTATGGAACTAACCTTTCTTACTGACTTAAAAAAATTCTATTTTCCCAAATGAAATTCTAACATAAATAACTGGAGAGAAATTGAAGCATGTTGAAATTCCAGGTCTTCAGGGATAAAAAAGCATGTTTAATATACTAAGATTTAGAGCTGGAAGGGATCCCAGAGAGCACCTAGTCCCCTCCCCTTCTTTTTTATAAACAAGGAAGCTAAAATCCAGAGAGATAAGTGACTTGTGGGTATGGGAGTTAAACTGGTCTTTCCATGCTCAATTTAGTATTTTTCCCACAAAATCTCTTGGACTTTGAATTATCAAAGAATTTTGACAGTAAAAATAAAGGTAACTGATTTCTGTATTTGATGCCAGCTCTTGGATACATGTTCTTGACTTTTCTCCTTAGCTCACCCTAACCTTCCTTCATTGAATATAGCATCTCCCTTCTGAAGAATGGTATTGAACATCAGAGAATAGGAACCTCTTAGGATCATAAAAAGGGGATACTAGTCTAAGCCCCATGTTTATAGGTGAGGAAACTGAAGCTTAGAGAAACAGGAGAAATAACTTGTTTAAGGTAACGAAAATAAAAAGTGGAAGATCTGGGATTCAAATTGAATTAGAGGAAGATGCCCAGGCTAGGTACTTAATAAATGTTTATCTGTTGAATGAATGACTAAATAGCTAGTGCATTTTGGAGACATGAGTTCAGGTCTCAGCTTTAGTTTTACTAGCTCCCTGACCCAGAACAAACCATCTTATTCCTGGAGTTTAATTACTGCATTTATAAAATGGGGATGATAATGCTCACTGCTCCCTACTTTCCCTCACTTTCCCCATAGTCCTGGGTGAGGAAAGGGCTTTGCAGACTATAGAATCTAGAGACATGAGAGTTACTGTTATTCTCATGACAGAAGAACTTTCACTTTTTGAAGGGTTTCCCTGACTTCAAATCTAAGGTTTATAGTACCACATCATGAGCATCTACTGGGGGCTAGGAACTTCCAAAATGAAAAATCAAACAAACAAAAAAACAAGACATAGTTATTTTTGTAGTGATATATGAGCTGTTTGCCTTAGAAGTATTCCAGACTCATCTATTTTGAATTTTAGGATGAAAATAAAATAAGTTTATGAGAAAATGAAATTAAAATGATTGTGCTAGAGTAGAGCACTGACCTGACCTCATTCTACCATTTATTGACTATGCTTCTGGGCAAAACACTGCTCATCTCTGGGCCTCATTTTCTCCTGAGTTCCCACTTTGTAACGTGAGGTTTGACTACATGATCTCTTATGGTCTTCCCAGCTCTAACAATCTATGTTCTACAGTCTCTCCAGTTCTAACATTCTGGTTCTAAAGTCTCCCCCAGTTCTAATACACTGATTCTCAAACCTCCCCCAGTTCTAACATTCTGGTTCTAAGGTCTCCCTCCATTCTAATAATCTATGTTCTAAGGTCTATTCCAGTTCTAACATTCTGTGTTCTAAGGTCTCCCCCAGTTTTAGCATTTTATGTTTCAAGGACTCCCCCAGTTCTAGAATTCTGTTACAAAGCCTCTCCCAATTCTAGCATTCTGTGTTCCAAGGTCTCCTCCAGTTCTAGCATTCTCTATTTTGTCTCTTCCCCCTCTAAAATTCTCTATTGTAAAATTTCCTCCATTTCTAACATTCTGTTCTAAAGTCTGCTTCCTGATCCCCCACCCCCTAACATTCAGTAATTTAAATTAATTAAATTAAATTAAATGTAATTTAAACAATTCAGTTGAACAAACTTTTATCAAAAAGCTCCAATATATAAGGCATTGGGAGATAAGGACAAAAATGAACATTCTTTGCCTTCAAGAAACCTACATTCTATTGGGGGATACGACACATACACTAGTCAATAAGTACTTGGAGGTGGGAGCCCACCTTAATCCCTGTAGGGGTGGGGGTGGGGCCGAAATCAGAAAAGACTTTCTGGAGGAATTGGTATCTAAATCGAGGAAGGTAGGGCCTCTGAAAGGCGGAGATGAGGTAGGAGTGTACCATGCCTGGATGGGGGATTTGAATGTATGGCCTTTGTTTCGAACTTTGCTTAAATAGCTCACTAAGGGCCAAAAAGTGATGAAGTTATAGAGGGCAGCTAGGCTGCCTCCAGCCACAGAGGACGGGAAAGGGAGCTTGTTTACCAGCGTTTGTTGCTTCTGAGCTCAGCCTCCAGCAGCTCCCTCCACAGGTTATCCTGATGGACCTGGTTTGCCTGCAGTGCAGCCTGCTCAGCCTCCCGGGCTTGGGCTCCCTGTGTCCAGGTGGGGCTGATACCTGCTGGAATACTAGGGAGGGCAGGGGTGGAAACCAAGGCTGAGTCAAAGGGCCTGGGTGATTGTTGCCTGCGGCCAGCTAATGTGGCTCTCTTCAATGCCGGAGAAGGGCTCCCCATTCTTGCTTAAAGTGTCTATCAGAAAGGTCTTCTGGTATCTGTTGCTCCCTCCTAGTGAATGGAACCACTGCATCCAAGAATATTAAAGCGAACTTCTTTGCTTGTTATTTCCTGGTTCTGCACCGGTCCGCTGAGCCCCTGAGATCTGAGAGCTAGAACAGATCTCCAAGCTCATCTAATCTGATCTGGGCCAGGACAGAATCTCCTCTGTAAGTTATAAAGCCTCTCCCTTCCGTCTCAGCTTCCCTCCAAACCTCAGTCCACATGAGCGGGGCCAGCTGAAGTTTGCTGGAGCTCAGAGACGGCCTAATCCTGTCTCTTTGTCGGAGAGCTTGGGACAGTGAGTGCTCCATCAATGCCAAGGGTTGCTCTAGTGTGTTTACTGTTGCTCCTAGAAACCAGACAAGCTCATGAATATTCACCAGAGATGGACCAGAAACCAGTGGTAGCCGAGAGGAACTAGCCCCTTCTGTCCCCGGATCCCTTACTCGGGGTGGGGGTAGAGGGTATCGGAGCAGAACAGAGCTTTCTTTATCTAAACACTGTAGTATTTCCCTCTCATAAGTCATAAGACCTTCTGTTAAGAATCTCCAAAGTAACTTGGGGTGGGAGTGGGGAAATCTAGAAATCTAGATTGTAGTGAGAAGTGGCCAGTTGCAGCTATTTAATTTGGGTGGCCAGCATTTTTATTCCAGGCAAAACAATTCAGTGTATTATCTCAGGTGTATCATAGTGTGGGGGAGATAGAACGTATGACCAGAAAGTTCTAGATTAAAAATCAAAAAGTCCTAATTTCAGAACTCAGCAGCTGTATGGCCAGGATCAAATGGCTTAGCCTCTGGGAGCTGTAGGCAATTATCTAGATTTCACATTCACAAAATATATTAGATCACAGATCCTTTCTTCTTTGTGAGAGGTGTATGTGATAAAGGTCTCATTTTTAAGACGGAAAAAAAAAATTGATTCAACTTTATAAGAATAAGAGCCATTCCTTCCTCAAATGATCATTAACTAAACAATGGACATTTCTTTTGCTTTCAAGTCAATGGACATTTATTTTACTTTTTAAAATGATTTAAATTACTTAAATAAACAAAAAACATTTAAATAAATTAATTAAATTTTAAAAATTAAAAATAAGTTTTTATTGCTGTCTTCTGGTTCTTTTTATTGTTATCATAATTCTTCCCAGTATTTCTTCCCCTCCCCCTCTCAAAGGGCTATGCCTTATGATAAATAATATTTTTTTAAGACAAAAAAAGCAAGAAAAATCAGATCTGATCAATACTTTGAAAAAGTCTGAAAACTTGTATAATGGGTAACAACTGTGAAAGACAAACTAGGGTTAAGTTATTACAGAACAGTTAAAATTCAATTCCTCAGAAACCTTGAGCAGACAATAAGAAATACTGAAACTAAGTTTCCACAGAATGTTGTAAGCCTCAAGGAAATGTAAGATAATAAATATCTCTGACCAATGAGCTTTCAAAAGAAGGGACTCACTTGGCTCCAAACTTTTGATAAAGATATCTAGGCTAGAAACCGGTTTAAACTGACCAGATCTGAGGATTCAGAAAAGGCTTTTCTTTCTTGTGCTTGCTTAGTAAGCTTCATGCATATAAACTGATACACCCTGAATAGAATTAGAACCTCATTAATAGAACAGAGGATGTATGACAAGAGAGAGGGGACATGTTAAAGAGTGGCATGTAAGAAATGATGTAACCCTAAGGGGATCTAACCAATCCATTCTTTGGGGAGGAGGGAATTGTGATTAACAGTATAAAGCTTGTCTGCTTCTGTGCCTAGTGTTCCCTCTTCCCATTAGAGGGACAGAGACCACTTCTGGCCAGAAACATCCAATTCCTCTGGACTTTCTCAATAAAATTTCTTTGTTACTTTTCAATCTGCTTATTTCTAACAGCTGTGGATAAGAGATCTCTTATCTCCAAAGGGGTGGGTTAGGAGCATCCTTTCACATCTCTTCATTTTAATCCTGCTTGATCTTTAATAATTTTGTTCCATTAAATTTTTTGTCCTATACACTTTTAATTTTGGGGGTGCATGAGTTTTATTGCGGTAGTTTTTGTGTATATATACATAAGCATATGTATATATATACATTATATATATTCTTTTCATTCTACATCAGTTCATATACATCTTTCTATCATTCTCCATATTCATTGCACACATGATTTCTTACAAACTCAGTAGTATCCCATTACATTCATATACCACGGTTTTTTAGTCATTTGCTAGATGTTAGGCATTTACTCTGTTTCCAATTCTTTGTTGTCACAAAAAGTGCGGCTATAAATATTCTGGAACACATTGGGGGCTTTTTCCTTACCAATGGCTTCCTTGGGAATAATGCAGTCTCTGTTTCAAAAGGAATGGTTGGTCACTGTATTAGGGTACATAATTCCAAATTATTTTGCAAAATGGTTGTACCATTTCACAGCTCTACCAATAGTATATTAACATGCCTATAATTCCACAACCCGTCCAATATTGACTATTGCCATTTGTGACAACAAATCTTTATCAATCTTTACCAATTTTCAGAAAGTGAAGTAAAACCTCAGTGTTGTTTTGATTCCCATTTCTCTTATTATTAGTGATTTGGAATATTCTTCCATATTGTTGTAAATACTTTACAATTCTTTTGAGAACTGCTCATAGCCTTTGGCCACTTATCTCTTGGGGAATGGTTATTAGTCCTATGTATATTTATATTGTTTATATACGTTGGAGAACAAATACTTATTAGAGAGATTTTATACAATAATAAGCATTTATTCTCTGTGCTAGGTATAGTGCTAAGTTCTAGGGATACAAAGAAAAGAAAAACCAAACCAAACCAAAACAAAACTCACAGACCTCCAAACAAGAATCCAGTTCTTGATTTCAAGGAACTTATGGTCATTGGAGATAGGCAGCAAGCAATTGTAAACAAATAAGATATATTCAGAACAAATTTAAGATAATCTTAGAGGGAAAACTTTTCTAAGAAAGTAAGATTTTAGCTGGAGCCTGAAGGAAAACAGAAATCAGGAGACAGAGATGAGAAAAGAATTCTAGGTAAAGGGGGAAGGCAATGAAAATTCAAGGTCAAGAAATGGAGTGTTTGGTGTAAGGAATAAGGTCAGATCATAGAGTGAAGGGCAAGTAAGGTAGATTGGAAAAGTAGAAAGGGTCCATTTCATAGCTGAGTAGAAAATAGACTGGAGTAGAAAGAGAACAAAAGATCAAGAATTTTAAGGGAATTAATGAAAAAATGCAAATAAAGGTAGCTTATCTGTACCAGACCTAAAATTATATCATAAAGCAGCAATCATCAAAACTATTTGGTATTGGCTAAGAAATAGAGTGGCTGATCAGTGGAATAGGTTAGGTTCACAAGACACAATAGTCAATGAGTATAGTAATCCAGTGTTGTGAAGTTATTCAGGTCAGTTCCAATGGTTTTGTGATGAAGAGAGCCATCTGTACTCGTGGGAACTGAGCGTGGTTTATAACAGTATTTTTGATGAGGGAACCCCAAAACTCTCACTCTCTCTCTTGGACTTTGGGGAAAAGCTCAGGAACTCCCTCAGAGAAGCTCTCTCCTGAGAGACTCCCTCCCCACCCCATCCCCAGGGAATCAAGATAAAGTGGTTCCATTCTGTTATTTTGGTGGGACTAGTTGAGTCCAGGACCACTCCTACTTAGCCCAAGCTGGCTCCCTGACCGGAACTGAGGGGAGCTGAACCTCATCATTTTCACTTTTTTGTTTGTATTTTGTTTTCTTTCTCGTTTTTTTCCCTTTTTGATCTGATTTTTCTTGTGCAGCATGACAATTGTGGAAATATGTATAGAAGAACTTTACATGTTTCACATTTATTGGATTACTTGTCTGGGGAGTGGGTGGGGGGAAGGAAGGGAGAATAAATTTTGGAACACAAGGTTTTGCAAAGATGAATGTTGAAAACTATCTATGCATATGTTTTGAAAATAAAAAGCTTTAAAAGAAGAGCTCAGGGGCAGCTAAATGGCACAGTGGATAGAGCACTGGCCCTGAATTCAAGAAGACAAGTTCTAAGCTGCCTCAGACACTTAGTGCTTCCTAGTTGTGTGACCCTGGGCAAGTCACTTAACCCCAATTGTCTCAAAAAAAAAAAAAAGAGCCCATATTATTATTTCAGGATGTCCAATACTTTAGTGAAAAGAATTCTTAAGATATCATGTCTTGAAAAGAGTGGCTCATCTTAAATGGACTGAAAAGTGGGATCAGTGTAAATTAGTGGTAGTTAATAAAACCATTAATAAATTGTGTTTTATTTTTCCCAATTGCATTAAAAAGTTAAGTACCATTTACTCTGCTGTCTTCACTCCTGTTCAGTCCTTCTACTCTGTTCTATGAAATGCTTGCTCCATAGGTTATGAATTTCATTTCACCTTAAATCTTATTCTTTCCTTCTCCTATCACTGTGCAGAAACTGAAACTCAGTTCCCTTCTTGATGACACAACTTTCCTGGCTGCCCTTTCCAACACTGGTTGCATTTTGCCTCATTCCCCAGATTCACTGTGGTAAGGAAGTCATATTCCTTCTTGTTCCCAGTTGCTAGCTTCAGTTCTTTCTCTGCCACCATTACTCAGTAATTTCTCTGTTGAGAGTCATTTGATACATATTTATCACCCAGTCAAGATTATATTAGCTATTGTCTATATCTTTCCAATGAGCAGCAGCAATAGCTTTTACCACCTTCAGCCACTGGTTTAGCTGGATAGTATTGTACTCTTTTCAACTTCATTTCCTCCTCCATGCCTGGAACTTTCTCCCTCCTCATCTCTGCCTCCTGACTCCGATGTCTTCCTTTAAGTCTCAGCTAAATTCTCACCTTCTGCAAAAAGCCTTTCCAAATTCTCTTAAATCTTAGTGCTTTCCCTCTGAAACTACCTTCAATTTATGCTTTGTATATCTTGTTTACTTATAGTTGTTTGCATACTGTCTCTCATTAGACTATCAGCTTCTCTGAGATCTGGGATTGCTGGTTTTTTGCCTTTTTAAAAAAAAGTCTCCTTATATATGCCTCTTACATAATAGGCACTTCATTAATACTAATTGAATGACTCAGTTCACTGACTACTGAGAGACCTACTATTTAGAGGAAAAAGAACCTCTGTTATATGTATGCATGCTGCTGAGAGGAAAAAATGGTTAAATAGACTTAGGCAATCTTTTAGCCATTCTGGGGCTCAGTTTCCTTCTCAGTACAATGAAGTGATTGGATTAATTGGCTTCTGAAGTTTAATTTTAGCTCTGAATCTGAGATCCTATGTGTAACTGGACCTATGTGTGGGCAGTGTTGGTACTTCTTGGGAAAGAGATAGATAACTATGTGGGTCCACAAACCCAGTGACAGGAAAATGCTTTGGGCTTGGTTGGAAGTCTAATTTTTAAGTTGTCTTTTCTAGATTTAGCACACTGTCCTTGGGTGATAATGCCCCCTAAAAATAGTAGTTCCAGGCAAGGAGAAAAAAACAATTTTTATTTTTATAAATTATGTATGTGTGTTTAAACTAGAGGGTCTTGTGTATTCAGTTCTTTAAAGCTGACTTAGAAGAGGACCTCCATAGTAGAGGGAGTACAGAGCCTAGAATCAGGAAGACTCATTTTCCCGAGTTCAAATGTGACCTCAGATACTTATTGGCTGTGTGATTTGCCTCAGTTTTTCCTCAGCAAAATGAGTTGGTGGTGTCAAACCACTTTAATATCTTGCCCAAGAAAATCCTAAATGGGTCACCAAGAGTTGGATAGGATTGAATCTACTAAACAACAAAACAACAAAACTAACAGGATTTATAGCTCTGGAAGAAATTTGGGAGATCACTTAATCCAATCTCTTCAAATTCAATCTTTCCTCAAGGCTCAGATAAATTAAATGATTCACTCAGGGTTATAGAGAAAAGCAATAGCAGAGAGATAATCTGTAGTCAGCTCCTCTAATGCCAAAGCCAGGATTTAACTGTATCCTCACAGCATCCTTTTTAAGAGAGCTCATCAGTTTCACCTATCTAATGGTTGAAATGCATGTCATGTGCATATGAACAGATTCAAATATTAGATTTAGAATGAAGACAACTTGAAGGGACTTAGAGAAAGTCTCTATCTACTTTCCCTTCTTTGACTGCATGGGATAGAACAAGGGAAGTATCAGTTCCTAAAGCATTGTTTTTAGTTCTGGGCACCACATTTTAGGAAGATCTTTAACAAATTGAAATGTACATATAGTAAGGTCATAAAACTTTGAGAGGATTGGAGAACATGTCATATGGGAAAAAAAACAAAATAACAATACAAACAACCTTCCATGACTCTTAATGGTCATAACATTCTGGGAATGGGTGGAACACTGTTATGCATTTAGTGAGATATAAAGTTCAGATAAGATATAGTACCTGCCTTAAGGTACTTTGTACATGAATGTTCAAAATAGCCATAGAACTTTTGTGATGAAGAGGGATTCAAATTATTCTAGGTGGTTCTGGGGAATAGAACTAAGATCAGTGGACTGAAGTCTTAGAGAGACTAATTTCCATTTGGCTTAAAGAATTTTCTCATAATATGAGGTTTTTGACAAAGGAATGAACTGCCTCAGGAAGTAGGGAATATTCTCTTGTTGGAGTTCATAGGCTGATAAATTTAGAGTCAGGAAGACTCCAACACCCTGAGGAAATTATGGCCTAGGGAGATTAAGTGACATGCCCATCATTGCCCAGACAATAAGCAACCCAAGTAGAATTTCAATGAAGAAATTCTGACTGAGTCTCTTTCTATTGTCCCACTCCCTCTTCAAAAGTGTTCCAGTAGAGGTTTTATTACTGCTTGATAGAGATATTATAAATGGATTCCTAGTGATGGGTTGGTGATTGTATTAGAGAATCTCTTCCATCTCTAAGAGTCTCTAATTTTTTCAGATATGTCAGTCTGACATATCATAGTTCATAGGTCATAGGATTTCAATCCAGAAGGGGTTTTATCCTATTACTTCATTCTAAGTCTAATGACTTTATTAGTTCTGCTTTTCATTTAGTAGAGAAAGGACACATCATGGTGGTGACCCAATGTCCTCTTCAGTTTATAAAGAAGGTAAGCTGGGTACAGAGAAGAGCAGAAGCTTGCTCAAAGTCACACAGATAGTTAGGATCAGAGCCAGGATTCAGATTTGGTTCCTTTGGCTTTGCTAGTTCCATGACCCTAAAAAACCACACAAAATCACTGAGCTTTAATTTCTTCCTCTCTTGTTCTTTGTTGTTTTTGTTTATCCTTCATTTTCAAAAAGAACCAATGACATCAAAGTGTCTTGACTTGTTCATGAATTGGATTTAAGTGAGGCAAAACTGTACAAAGTCATCAGCCTTACTTTTTCTTCCAGAATCATTGAAATTCAGTGGCAGGAGAAAAGCCAAGATGACTGATGGTGGGTGACCCAGGATTCAGTGGATGACTTTAGTATCTTAGACACTTGACCAAGCTCTAAGAGTTCAACAGTGTCTGCTGCAGCTGCCTTTTTGGCCATTGGGACAAATTCTTCTCATTTCTCCTTTCTATAGAAGAAAGTCTTCACATGTTTGGGGTAGACATTCCCTTAACTTTCTGACATGAGGATAACCATGCAGATGACTTATTAATAGGATTGTGAGAACAGTGTTTCCCACATGGCTGCTTTTTTAGATTTTATTATTGTTTCTAGAAACTCATCTTCTTGGAAGATCAAATCACCTCTGCAACTCACGCTTCCTCGGGACTTCTTGTCCCTTGAGCCATTCCTCTCTTGTGATTTGAGAAAGTGGAGGGTGGACATTGGAGAGCTATTCTCATATCCTCTATTTATTCCCAAACAGACACCACATAATTTCCCACCTTGCTGCAGGACTTTGTCAAAACCCCTATGTAAAACATGTAGGTTTTCTATAATAATCAATCTTTATCATCAAGGACAATGATACTACTGCATTTAAACTATGAGGACTCACTTCCTGATGTGCTTTATTTTTTATTTTATATTTTCTTTTTAAGGCAAGACATACTTTATTCTCTTAAAAATTGCCAATCATGGAAACTCTACAAAAAGAGAGAGGGAGAGAAGGCAGCAGCATGGTGGGAGAGTGGGGAAGGTGTTTGCAGGATTCTAGATAGGACCACAAAAGACATCAGAAGCCTTCCCTCGTGGGACACTACACTGTTATTGCCAGTGGAGGCTTTGATTTTCCACATGGCACAAAACACTATCATTGATATCCAGCTGAGTAATGAAAGAATTATGCCCAGGATCTGGAGGCTGGCAGAAGGCATGGATGGGATTTAAGAGAATTTCTGCCTAGGGGAGGAATGAGTGCAGCCAGAGAGTAGGATAAAGTATGGGCTCTAATGTACTTTTATGAGGAAACAGAACTGGCTTGTATGAAGACAAAGTCAAGAAGAAGAATTGGGCCCAGATCAAGTATACATAGGTGGGATCTGTGTTAGTGATGACAAAATCTTAAAAGCATTGAGGAATTACTTTATAAGTTATAGAAGAAGAACATGATCAAAAGAGATTGGGAAAAAAAATCTTTAAAAAGCAATACTATCCTCCAAAAAGCAATAAATGAGATATTAATTAATGACCCACATACCTCTTTTTAATCATTATAAAAATAATGTAAGAACTATTTGCACCTGTAATGAGAATATTGCCCAATGAAAATATAACAAAGAAACATGCTGGCTTTTGCAAATGGCTTTCTGCAACAAACTGTATTTTTATACTAAGTCGTTGAAAGGTGCAAGAAATAATATGAACCTGCTATATTAATTGCTTGTTGATTACCATAGAGTATTTGACTTTTTAGAACAAAAACTCAGCTTTTTAGCCTCTTTTCCACACTGAAGTCTCTGATGCATATATTAAATTCACACAAAACTTCTTGATAAATACAACCAGAGAAAGAATTGTTTGATAACTGATTATTAACATCATGATGTGAAAAATGGAGATGTATGTTCACTAAAGTGTTTATTCCTGCTATAGAAGAGGTCTTTTATTTCCAAATGAAAGGAGGATTTCCTATTGATTGTGAATTCTTCCACTTTAATAGGTGCTTCTATTCTTAGAAGACCTTGTATTGATTGTATTTGGTCCAAGAGTATGATAAGACTTTCTAAATTAAATCTAGTAATTAATATAAGAAAAATTAATTGGATGAAAAAATATCACTTGTTTAGACTATTACTGGTTGACCAATCTGTGTCCTTGGTAACTGTTCTTACAAGTACTATGACCATAGCCACTAAAGATCAGAAGGGAAAGTTCTTGCCAACAAAATCCACTGTCTAAAGGTTCAATGTGATTTCTTCAGTGGAAATGACATTAAAGAAGAGAAACTGCTAATTTGCTTTTATTGCTACCTCCTAGGGACCATAGGACCTTTCTGTCTAACTTGTAGCTGAAATTCTCTATTAAATCGTGAGCTCCTTGAGAACAGGTTCTATCTTACTCTAATATTTGTAGACCTGAAGCTTAGCACATTTTTGTGCACATAGTAAATACATGTTTTATCCATTCATTCAATGTTGTTGTCTCTTGAAGAGACATCATCTACCAATAAACTGCCATCTCCACTGAGGTTTTATCTCTATGCAGAGCTGTTCTGTAGTCCTCAACAAGCATCTCTGATGAATTATGTTTTTCTGCCACCTTCTGGTAACATCAGCAAACTGCAGTCACTGTTATGGGAGTCTTAGTTCTGAGACCCAAAGCTTGTGATTTCAGTCTTCAGCTAACCATCCCAGCTAGCTAGAGAAGTCATAAGGCATTTGTCTGTCTTTTGAAATCTCTGGATTCTATCATAATCTGAGTAAAGTTGGACTCCCCAGCAACCAAATCCCAGCACTCCAAATAATATAAACTAGCACAAATTTCTAGGAATGAAAAACTTATATACTAAGGAATTATACTGAGAATCACATAAGATTATTTAGAAACATAAAAAGCAAAGTTTGGAATAAGATAGATTAAAAGGCCCCCCAAAATTCCCTACAAACTAATCTATCAAATCTTACAGGAAGGATGGGATGGAAAGGATAAGGAATGGATTTCTAAATAGAATCAATGACTTCCATCCATTTCTGTTGAGAAAGCCAGAGTGAAATAGGACCTTTGAATGGGAAATACCAGAGACAAGAGGAACCTTGAAAGGCTTAAATGATTTCAAGACTTTCAAAGTTGCTTTTCTTTACATTGATTTTGACAGTGTATAAAATGTTTTGACTCTGCTCATGTCAATCTGTATCAATTCATGTATGTCTTTACAAATTTCCCTGAAGCCTATCCCTTTCATTGTTTCTTACAGCATATTGCATTACTTTCACATACTATAATTATTAAGCAATTCTAATTGATGGGCACTTAGTTTTCAGTTCTTTGCCACCGCAAAAAAAGAATTATGTTCATTTTTTAAAATATAGAATATACTTGATAGGAGGCAATCACAATGTCCCAGAAGAGGAGAGAGGGAAAGAACCCTAATAATGGAGCATTTAGTCAGCATATGATTCTTGGCTGAGTCCCCAGAACTAAGGAAGAAAGTTCTTTTAATTTTACCATATCCCAGGGTAGAAAATGCATTTACCAGAATTTTTCTAGAGAACTGTATCAAAAATTTATGGCTACTTCAATTCAATAGGTTATTACTGAGTAGAACCTCCATCCCTGCCCTGAGCCTATCAACAGCTAAAGGAGTAGAGATTTATATGGAAAGGAGTAGATCACTCCACAAAATGTTTGAGAGTAATAGTGACTGGTAGTTCTGCTTGCCTATTCACTAGTTTAGTTTAAGACTATCCCTATTTGGTTTTGCAAGAGTCAATATTGGAAAAATTACCCATGCATCATATGTTTTGTAAATAAAAAGTTTTAACAAAAAAAGACTATTCCTATTTAAGTAAAAATAAAAAAGGGAATTGAGTGACGATAGGGAGGAAGGGAGAATGGTTTAAAATAGAGGGTATTGTTAAGGGAGGGACAGTAAAAGCAGAACAAATCCATTATAAGTGGCTATTTATTTATGAAGGGAAGTATGAACTAGGTGGCATCAGTGAATAGAGTAGCCAGACCTGGAATCAGGAAGATTCTTGTTTTTTTCCATTTCAAATTTGGCCTCAGATACTTATTAGCTGTGCGACCCTGGGCAAGTTACTTAATCTCCTTTGCTTCATTTTCCTGTAAAATGAGCTGAAGAAGGAAATGACAAACCACTCCAGTATCTCTGCCAAGAAAAACATAAATGGCATCAGGAAGCATCAGATGAGACTAAACAACAACAAAAATGTTCCAGGCAATTAAAAAGGGCAGTAGGACATGAGGGAAGAGAAAAGGCAAGATATCCTGTGTTGCACCTGTCAGATTGGCTAAGATGACAGGAAAAAATAATGATGAATGTTGGAGGGGATGTGGGAAAACTGGGACACTGATACATTGTTGGTGGAGTTTTGAATGAATCCAACCATTCTGGAGAGCAATCAGGAATTGTGCCCCAAAAGTTATCAAACTGTGCATATCCTTTGATCCAGCAGTGCTACTACTGGGCTTATATCCCAAAGAGATACTAAAGAAGGGAAAGGGGCTTGTATGTGCCAAAATGTTTGTGGCAGCCCTTTTGTAGTGGCCAGAAACTGGAAACTAAGTGGATGCCCATCAATTGGAGAATGGCTGAATAAATTGTGGTCTATGAATGTTATGGAATATTATTGTTCTGTAAGAAATGACCAGCAGGATGAATACAGAGAGGCTTGGAGATACTTACATGAACTGATGCTGAGTGAAATGAGCAGAACCAAGAGATCATTATACACTTCAACAGCGATACTATATGAGGATCAGTTCTGATGGACATGGATATCTTCAGCAATAAGAGGATCCAATTTAGTTCCAATTGATCAGTGATGAACAGAACCAGCTACACCCAGCGAAAGAACAGTGGAAAATGAGTATGGATTGCTTGCATTTTTGTTTTTCTTCCTAGGTTATTTTTACCTTTCTAAATCCATTTTTCTAAGCATGCACACACACACACACACACACACACACACACATACACACACATACTAAATTAAATTAATCTTATCACAATAACAAAATTTACTGGCCTTTAAAAATTTATTCAATATCCTTTCCTTCCTTTTGTCTTTAAATATCACTAGAAATCAAGAAAATAATTACACTCTGGAATCCCACATAGATAATAAATATGTGATAGATCACATAAACCCCTAGAAACATAACTCTGGCCAATTGCTCTAAACAATCAGATTAACATACATATAAATATATCCTTAGATGTAGCAGTCTTGAAAATTATGTCCCCATTTTGTGCAAGGATCCTCATGTACTCAGTAGAAAGTCTACAATATAGAAAACTCTTTCCTAGAGTTGATAGGAATTCATGACTAAATGGTTCCAAGAATCTTTGTAGGTTTACAAAGGAAATTTTATAAGTTTTTTTCTTATCAATTTTCCTTTTTAAAATACCAATGTAAGTGCTTGATTAAAAGAAAACTCCCAATAACTTAGTTAACAATCTCCTAATTTTCAAAAGTTATACCCAAATAATTTAAAGTGAAACTTCCTCTTAAATATAGGGAAAACTGGAAGTTTAAGTTATTAAATTATAGTACTTCAGACTATTACAGCACATGGTAAACAGGGCCGATAAAATAAAAACAGTTTTCTAATCCATTTTTTCTCCCAACAGTACAGTTCTTAAACTAACAACATCTGGATTATAAGAGAAGTCGCTGACATGAGTATTTCTTTCTTTCTTTTTTCCCAGGCACTTTCAAGATCATAGTTTATTTACTACTTCAGGTAAAAAGCTAGTAAACAGATTACAGATTCCTTAAATTTCAACTCTAGAATGATATGCTGTGATGACTGCATATTTAAAATCAGCCGGAGTCAGGAATTCAGGTTAGGGGAAAATCTTTGATCTTTATTCTTTGTGGAGGTGAAGAAGGATCGGAGGTGGAGGGGGATCACAATAGCAATGTGAGCAGCTGCAACAAGAAGCCAGCCAGCATTCTCTCCCTGCCTCTCTTCCTGCCTCTCTGCCTCCACCCACCAAAATTGTCATTTCCTATGCAACACATCAGGACTTACACAAAGAGTGGGCGGGGGGGCATTCTTTCTCCAAGCATATATATTAATAGAGTATGGTCCAATTACTATTTAGCCTCATGTGCTTGGGACCTCAGTTCATCAACTTGAGCTTCAGCCCATTACAATATGCTATTTAGTATTTTGCTCTTAATATTAAACAAAATATTTCTAAACACCTGAAAGTTCCAATATTAGTATATAATATGGTAATAAAAAATTTGATCATTTATTTGTCAATGTTTAGTATTTCCATTATGAAACCAATGGTGATATGCATGATAAGCAATGACAAAGTAATAATAACTAACTTTATAAAGCTAAAGTTTATAATTTTTAAATAATGAGCAAATTATCATAATTATGATATTTTAAAAATGAAAATATAGCAGAGCTTCCTGTTACAGAAATCTTAATTACCTGAGATGTAGTCATTATAATGAGTATACTTCTTAAAGATCTATTTCATTTGTCTCTTTCTATCTCCAGTTTCTAACACTGGGCCTGCTATGAATCAATAATCAATCGACAATCTTTTACTATGTACCAAGACTTATCTTCAAGGACCTTACTTTTTATCAAGAGAAACAATATGTACACACACACACACACACACACACACACACACATATATATATATATATATATATATATATATATATAATTAATGATAATTTGGGGGCCAAGAATCTTAAAGTTGAGGGTATCTAGAAAGGCTTTACATAGTAAAGGCACCTGGACTGAATTATGAAGAAAAGAGATTCACTTATTAGGCATTTCATAAATGCTCATAGAATTGAATTGAGAATGTAGTCTCCTCCAAGACCTGGATTATTAAAAAAGATCATAAGTTTAAAGCCTGTTTCTCCTTTAGATGCCCCAGGACCTCCTGTTTTTAGTTGAAAATTCCCACCCAAATTTTTGACTTGCCATTGGAGGGCTCCTGTTCTTTCTATGGTGTCTCCACAGTTCTGTGGCTGGGAGCAAGGAGAAGAAGGGAATGCTGGCTAGTGTTGGTGCCTTAATCCCCATGCTGATGACCTACATCCCTTAATGTAAGAAAACTAGAAGAACCTCTTAAAATGTCTGGAAGTTCCTAGGCCTTGGCAGGATCCTGCACTGGTGCCTGGGTTTCCCAACAGTCCCAACAATAAATCCATCCTTTCCCCTCACGTAAGGAACTATTTGTGCTGACAGTTCAGTGAACATTAATCCCAGGGCCCCAGAGAAGTGGAACTAATTAGGGAAATAGAGAAGAGAATGAACTGAGAAATTTGAGAAGACACTATAATCAGGACCTTGCAAAGGCAAGTGGGGGAGAGGCAGTTATAAGACTAGAGTCTGTTCCAGTGAATCCTCCATCCCTTCTCCCAGAGCTGGTTATAGGAGCTTTGCCCTTGGATCTACACCTTGGGACATTTCCCTCTGAAAAAAAAGTTCTGTGCTCTTAGAAAAATCCTCTGCTCTGTTTCAGGGCTTATTATTGATTAACATTATCAGCTCAGGACAATTTACCTTTTATTAGTGTTATTAGCTCCAAGGGTCATGCCATGAATGCTATGTGAATTTTAGCTTACAAGTGGGGTTGGCTTCCACCCCAAATAGAAAAGGCACAGGATAATCCTAGTTCAATCAATGAGTAGTTTTATGATTCTGAACAAGCTTTTGCATCTTTCAAAATCTTAGAAGTCATTAAAGTAATAATGGCACAATGGAAGATCACCAGCTCCGGAGTTAGAGCAACTGACTTCAAATTCAACTATGATTCTGGACACATCATCTCTCTGGGTCTCAATTTGCTCATCTGTAAAATGAAAGAGTTGTACTAGATATTCCTTTCAGTTCTGAAACTATGAATCTAAATCTAGTCTTCTTATACTATAGTCTTATTGTTGCTCTGATGGGTTTTATCTCAGATATGTTTCTTTGGACAAAGCAGGTCAAGTCAACAAGCATTTATTAAATGTCTCTATCAAACAATGATTGAGCCCTAAGTGTCTCTCCGTTACTGTCATAACTCACAACCACAGAATATTCTCTTCTCACCTCCTCTACCTCTTCTATAAAACAGTAAAGACTGTGAAGGTTGGCTGGGAGAAGGAGGGTAGACAAGGGGATTCTTTCCTATCCTTCTATACCAAAGAGTATGAAGTATAGTATAAAGTGAGGTGAGAAAATGAGGTCCCAAAGAGAAAATTGAATTGTCCAGTATTGAATGATAAATAGTAGGAGATCTGAGTTTGTTTCTCAATCTTCCACTGGTTATGTGACTATCACATAGCAATGTTTTTAACTGAGTGTAGTCATCTGTAAGATGATAATAATATGTCCACTATGTGGGTTTTGGGGAAGAGAGGAGAGAACAGAGGAGAGGATGGAAGGGGAGAGGAGAAGAGAAGATTAGGTTCTTAATTTTTTTGTGTCACCCTTTTGGTGGTCTAGTTAACCTACACAAGCTTTCTCAGAATATATTTTAAAAATTTCTTTTAAAAAGTCTTATTTTTTGTAGCTTATACATGTACATTTATTTATTTATTTTATCTATTTCCATGTGAGTTCATATTGGGAGATAAAAACCAGAATAAAAGGAAAAACTCCAAGACATAAAAAAGAAGAAAAAATAGTGAAAATATGTTTTATGCACATTTAACCTCCATAATTCTCTCTCTGGATGTGAATGTATTTTCTATCAAAAGTGTATTGGAATTGCTTTGGATCACTGAATTGCTGAGAAACGTGAAGTCTATCATAGTTGATCATCACACAATCTTGTTGTTGCTATGTATAATGCTTTCCTGATTCTGCTTGCTTCATTCAGCATCAGTCCAATGTAAATCTTTCCAGGCTTTTCAGAATATTTTTAATATTAAATTTCAGTTAGAGATTAGTGAAAATAAAGTGGTAATTTGTTTCTCCTCTCTAAGTTTAAGGACACTTTGAAATTTATCCATGAGCTCCTTGTGGGTCTATGATCCCCAGGCTAAGAGCACCTGTTCTAATACTATACTTAACTGGATTTTTCTAGGGCTCAAACAAAAAAAAATGCAACTAAAGTGTTATGGTAATATTAGTTATAAATAGCAGAGTCATGAAAGACTGTTGTTAGGAGGGATTTTAGAAAAGGCCACTCAAGTGAGGAGACACAGCAGATCAGTGGCACAGCTGGGATGCAGAGTCAGCTGCTGACTCTGTTTATGCCCTTTGCATTGGGCCATGTTTTTTTTCTATGGGTTGGTGCTAACAAGGGCAAGTTACATTGTAAAAATCCATATATGACACACTTTTCTTTATATGGTCATAATAATGGAAAGAGTGTTGTCCTTGAAGTGAAGAAGACCCAGATTTGAATCTTACTTTGGACATATGATCAAAGGCAAATCATTTGATCTTTCTGAGATACAGTTTCTTCATCTATAAAGTAGTAACATCAGTACATCCAAGTTTTTGGTTAGGTTAGAGATAGAATATCAGAGCTATCTTATTCTTTTAAGACTGATTTGACAATGGCAGATAAGCTCTAACTAAGTGATTTCCTTGGGAGAGGGAACTTCTAGTGAGGAAAATCCTTCTACCAATGCACATCAGCAGCTATCCTTCAACTCACATAACTGGAAATGAGGTTTTCACTGACTGAAATACAGCATCACTTCACTCAGGCTTTCCTACTGGCAGATATGCATAAATAATAAAAGGATTTAGGCTAGCTAGGTAGGTGAAGAACATTAATAGCTATGTGACCTTCAGTGGGTCATTTTGACCTATCTGTCTGTTCCTTCACACTGCCCTTGTCTCTCTAGCCAACCTTTTGTTCTGGTTCAAATTCATTTGAAGCTAAGCTAGAGAGAATCACAGGAATGAGTCATAGTGTCTGAAACCCTGTCTAGACAGGGTGCAATCTATATGACTAAACAGACCTAATCTATATTAAGTAAAGGGTCCAAACTGAAGATCTTTTATGTATTTCTGTATAGTCAAAAGATCTTTGCAAGAAGTAGGTGGAATTCTCATTTTCTAGAGAATGTCAATTGCCACAAGCCCTCATCCCAACCCCATTCTTAGCAAACACTGGACAGTGAGAGCTTATTAGACCAGACCTGACACGTAACCATGTTAGTTCAGATTAAAGGTTAGAATGAAATAGAGTACTCAGATTTCCTTGAACACCCAGCAACAGGTTCATTGGGCCCTAACATGGCAAGGATATGCAACAAAGATATAGTTTAGTCTCTTTAAATTTGACTCCATATGAAAACATGTTGACTTGGGCTGTCTTCTGGTATATTACCAAATGTAAAGGGCATTGACTCTACTGGGAGAGAACTTTTATTCTCTGTGCAGTTTTTCAATAATGTCTGACTCATCATGACCCTATTTGGAGTTTTCTTGGCAAAGATATTGGGGTTTGCTATTTACTTCTCCATTTCATTTTACAGATGAGGAAACCGAGGCAGACAGAAATAAGTGACTCTTACAGCTAATAAGAGTCTGAGGCCAGATCTGAACTAACCTAATTGCCCCACTTCAATGCAGTCAAAGATCCCCAAAAAGCTGCAACAAGGAAGGCAATAGCTTGAGATTTCCCTCCTCTTAGATCAATTAAGTCCTGGATTTGTTGCTTTAAGGAAGATCTAGCCTAACTCATGTTGAGAGAGGATTTATTTGATGGCAGTGGCACCTCAACATAACAGTCCTACCATAGAGATACAAGGCAAAAAGGATATAGAAGGAGAGTAGATGGCTTTGTTCTAAGCCAGGACTTTTGGGAATGGGATTAGAGAAAAGTCTGATATGGGGCCCCCTTTGTAAGAGAGTAGACTCTTCTATCAGCTACCTAATAAATCGTTAGTTGACTCCTAAGCTTATTGGCCAACAGCATCTCCATGGATAAAGCCATTTATTCACTTTCCAGAAAATTGATTACGGCTGCCTTGGCTTAACTGGCTGAACTTCAACATGGTATTATGCATTTCTCTTCACATGATCTGAGAATGAGGGTGGGGGGTAAAGAAGGGGAATGGGAAAAGGAGGGAGAAAGATGGGAAAAGAGAGAGAGAGAAAGGGAAGAAAAGGAAGAAAAGAGAAGGAGAGAGAATTATGCCTTTAGATATATGTCTATATATCTATATCTTTCTCCTTGATCTAGGAGTAAGAGGACAGGAGAAGGGGGATGCAAAGAAAAGGGGGAAAAAAGAAGGGGGAGAGGGATGGAGAAACAGGGAGAAGAGAGGATTAAATATCTTTGCTTGATCTAAGAGAAAATAGAGGGGGAGAGCAAAGTAAGGGTTAAAAAAAAAAGAGGGAGAGGTAGAAAGTATTATTAATCCTCATCATTGATAACCACATTGAATCTCATACTTTACAATGTTTTTCATATTCAGCAATTGCTATCACATTCACATTAACCCTAAGAGGTTGCATGAACTTGCCTTAGGATATTACTTTACTAGAAAAGACTATGGAGAAAAAAAATATCCTTGTAGTATTCATACCTGTGCTTTCTCAGTTCTGAGGTCAACATCAGGAGAGTGTTTCCCAGGGTTTTCCATACCATCCCTATAATCACAATAATAACTGAC
This sequence comes from Sarcophilus harrisii, assembly GCF_902635505.1. Classification (NCBI taxonomy): domain Eukaryota; kingdom Metazoa; phylum Chordata; class Mammalia; order Dasyuromorphia; family Dasyuridae; genus Sarcophilus; species Sarcophilus harrisii. Next base: position 113,428,272 of record NC_045427.1, on the reverse strand, counting down.
ATGACTATAGCCTGTTTTTAGTTGTGCAAATTATTTTATGTACAGTATTCTCAAAGTTATATCCTTATAGTTATATATAGAATAATGTGAGGTTAAATGCAATAGTTATTATTATTTTTATTTTTTAGTTATTATTATTATTACTACCATTTTATAGATGAAAAAACAGGAAGATAAAAATGACTTGTTAAGGATCACATAAATATTGAGTGTTGATAGGATTCTAATCCTGGTTTTCCTGACTCCAAATCCAGTGCCGTGTACTAGCTGCTTCTTTCACAAAACGAATCCTATGCTGAGAACATAGGTTTACCATGGAGATGATCATATTATGACTTACTCTACCACAATGGGGGAAGTCTTTGGAGACAATCATGTAGCTAATATCTGATATACCTTTTTTGAATAAATTTTGTGACTAGTTAAAAGAAAGTGAGACTCCTTTGATCCAGCAGTGTTACTACTGGGATTATATCCCAAAGAATTATAAAGAAGGGAAAGGGACCTGTATGTGCACGAATGTTTGTGGCAGCCCTTTTTGTAGTGGCTAGAAACTGGAAACTGAATGGATGTCCATCAGTTGGAGAATGGCTGAATAAATTGTGGTATATGAATATTATGGAATATTACTGTTCTGTAAGAAATGACCAACAGGATGATTTCAGAAAGGCCTGGAGAGACTTACATGAACTGATGCTGAGTGAAATGAGCAGGACCAGGAGATCATTATATACTTCAACAACAATACTATATGATGACCAGTTCTGATGGACCTGGCCATCCTCAGCAACAAGATCAACCAAATCATTTCCAATGGAGCAGTAATGAACTGAACCAGCTACGCCCAAAGAAAGAACTCTGGGAGATGACTAAAAACCATTACGTTGAATTCCCAATCTCTATATTTATGCCCACGTGCATTTTTGATTTCCTTCACAAGCTAATTGTACAATATTTCAGAGTCTGATTCTATTTGTACAGCAAAATAACGTTTTGGTCATGTATACTTATTGTGTATCTAATTTATATTTTAATATATTTAACATCTACTGGTCATCCTGCCATCTAGGGGAGGGGGTGGGGGGGTAAGAGGTGAAAAATTGGAACAAGAGGTTTGGCAATTGTTAACGCTGTAAAGTTACCCATGCATATATCCTGTAAATAAAAGGCTATTAAATTAAAAAAAAAAAAGCAAAAAAAAAAAAAAAAAAAGAAAGTGAGACAAACAGAAAAACTTTTTTTTTTATTTTGGGGGGAAGACAGTTTATTTATTTATTTTAATAGTATTTTGTTTTTCCAAATACATACAAAGATAGCTTTCAATATTCACCTTTGCAAAACTTTGCATTACAAATTTCTTCTCCCACTCCTACTTCCTCCTCAAGAAAGCAAGCTATCTAATACAGGTTAAACATGTGTAAGTCTTCTAAGTAAATTTCCATATTCATCATGCATGATGTACAGGAAAAATCAAATCAAAAGTAAAAAAAAAAAAAAACCAAAAACCCACAAGCAAACAAACAACAACATCAACAATAAAAATACTATGTTTTGATCCACATTTAGTCTCCATAGTTTTCTCTTGGATGTGGATGGCACTTTCCATCACAAGTCTATTGGAATTGCCTTCAAGTACCTCATTGTTAAAAGACCCAAATCTGTCATAGTTGATTATCACACATTCCTGTTGTTGCTGTATACAATGTTCTCTTGGTTCTGCTCACTTCACTTAGCATCAATTCAGATAAGTCTTTCCAGGCTTTTCTGAAATCAACCTGTTCATCATTTCTTATAGAACAATAATATTCTATTACGTATAATATAACATAACTAATTCAGCCATTCCCCAACTGTTGGGTATCCACTCAATTTCCAGTCCCTTGTTACTACAAATATTTTTGCACAGGTGGGTCCTTTCCCCTCCTTTAAGATCTTTTTGGGATATAGACTCAGTAGAGACACTGCTGGATCAAAAAATATGCAATTTTATACCCTTTTAGGTATAATTCCAAATTGTTCTCCAGAATGGTGGATCAGTTCACAAGTCCACCAACAATGTACCAGTGTCCCAATTTTCCTACATCCCTTCAACATTCATTATTATCTTATCCTCTCTTTTTAGTCAATCTGAGAGATATGAAGTGGTACCTTAGAGTAAGACAACAGTTTATTATCACTCAAATAGCTGTTAATAAATGGGTCACTCACTCTAGCCATCTCAGCAAAGCCAGAGACGTGATGGTCTAAAGATATTTATTTTAAAGATAAATTTTAAAATTATAATTTTAAAAAATTAAAAAATTTTAAAATAATATTTAATTATAATATTTAATAATATATATAATATATAAATATAAATAAATTTAAAGATAATTATATTATAATTTTAAATTTATAATTTCTTTGGGATATAAGTCTAATAGAGACATTGCTGGATCAAAAGATATGCAAATTTTGATAGCCCTTTGGGCATAGTTCTAAATTGCTCTCCAGAATGGTTAGATCATTTCACAAGTCCACCAACAATTTATTAGTGTCCCAATTTTCCTACATCCCCTTCAACATTCATTATTATCTTTTCCTATCATCTTGGTCAGTCTGAGAGGTGGGAAGTGATACCTCAAGTTGTCTTGATTTTCATTTCTCTGATCAACAGTGATTTGGAGCATCTTTTCATATGACTAGAAATGGTTTCAATTCCTTCATCTGTAAATTGTCTGTTTATATCCTTTGACCATTTATCAATTGGAGAATGGCTTGAATTCTTACAAATCTGAGTCAATTCTCTATATGTCTTAGAAATGAGGCCTTATCAGAACCCTTGAATATAAAAATTTTTCCGGTTTATTGCTTCCCTTCTAATCTTGTTTGCATTGGTTATTTTCAGGGCCTCCAGTTTACTGCATGGTGTTCTGATATAAATGAAAGAATCACTTTCACATTATATATAATATTTAAATAATATTTAAATTTTAAAATAATTTTAAAAAATTATTATCAAGCTGAGATCTCCAGCTGAATAAAATCACCTATCTTGGGAGGGCCTTGTCTTCAAAAGTCATGCTTTTCCCAGGGGAGAGCTTGAGACCCTGAGTCACCCACGGTCATCCTTCTTTTATAGATTAAAGGGGACACAGTTTCAGGGATCACTGTTAAGTCTAAGCTACCTCCCTGGAGGCCTCAAGATCAGCCAGAGTCAGGATAAAAGTTCTTGGTCTTTAGGGGGAGGAGTGAAAGAAGTAGGCAAATTGCAGGAGTTTTGCCAAAGATCCCTCCTCCATTCAGGAGTCCAGAATCTCCATCTTTCACCTCCTTGTCCTGTCTGTCCTGTCTCACCCCACCCCCTAATCCTTTCCTATGCATACACCAAACATTGAGTAAGCACCAAACAGTGGGAAGGGCCATTTCCCCAAACATATGCTAATAGAGTCATTGTCTTATTTCAAAGAGGTAATTTGCCTTAAGTGCCCCGATGTCTGATTCAAGCAAACCTTTTCATAGTTTCAACCCTTTACAATTCACCCCCATAAATCTGATTTTTCTTATGTAGCATGATAATTGTATAAATATGTATACATATATTGGATTTAACATATTTTTTTAAACATGTTTTACCTATATTGAATTACTTGCCATTTAGAGGAGGGGGGGTGCAATTTAGAACACAAAGTTTTGGAAAGGTCGATGTTGAAAAATTATACATGTATATGTTTTGAAAATAAAAAGCTTTAATAAAAATATTATTTGAAAATAGAAGAGGGCCTGAAAGTCACCCTGACTCAGGATATATACCCCTAAGAAGTGGGCTTAGGCAGTTGGCTTTTCTTTTATCCTTATCTCTTCTAGGTACAGGTTGCAGAGCCTCAGGCTTCATGGCTCAAATCATGGTGATTCACAAGTCCAGGAATACAGACTGGTTATTGGCCCCAGCTCAGAAGCAATGTTTTGGGGAAACAGGGATCTAGGGATGGGTTTTATCCTTGAACTTGAAGGGGTTAATACTATATAGAAAATGAACCTGTTGACATCAAAGGAGACCCCCAAAAGGTTGAAGTTTCAGGCCAGTGTCAGAAGGTGTCTCAAGAGATTTTCAGGCTCTAACTCATCTCCAAGTCAAGGGGCAAAGTTTATTATAATTGTAACATCAATTGAAGTGGGCTAAATTTGAAAGGAATTTAGCTGAGAACCAGGAGCAAGAAGATAACTTTATAGGAAAAAGTTAGACCAGGAGCTTCATGTTACCTTTTTGTTAATTTTATGACTATAGATTTGAGGGATGATCTATTCACTATTGTCTCAGGAACTTTGTTATCATTTTCCAACAGATTGTTTATTTGACATTCAGCAATGTTTGTAGGATTGTAGTACTCCTAAAGCCAGGGGGTCCTCAGGTTTATTGCAACATTTCCCTAGAAGCTGCAATTCATCAAATTAAATTGTAAACCTAATCTGATTATACTTCCAAAGTATTGGGGAAAATGTTTACATTGTTGTTCTTGCTATATTGAGCAAGTAAATCCTTTGAAGTAAATATCTCTTTGAAAAAGCTAGTCAAATGTTAAGTGGCTAAATGAGCCAAGGCCTAATAATTGGACTTCTAATGTAAAAGTAACATAATAGGTGGGGGCTTGAGACCACATCAGAGAAGCAGCTTTCTGACTTCAGGTGACTGGAGAATGGAGGTGGTAAAATGTAATAGAACTAGCCCTCAAGAGTTAAACCAGAATGAAACCACAGTGTTTGTGTGTGTGTGTGTGTGTGTATATATATATATATATATATATATATATATGTATATATATATGTAATATAGTAACTTCGAAATTAGAATTAGGCTCTTAAACCTCTGAGGAATCACTGGAAAAAGATTCCACTGGAGCTTTAAATTCTGAATATCTTGGTTTGCAAGATCCAAGAGAAATTAGCTTTTTAAAGAATGCTATAATTGTACAATTAACTTTTTTCTTGATGTGTTTCCCTATAAATTTCATTGATGTAATTTTGCAAACTTTGCTTTCTTTGATTTTTTTGAATGTTTAGATAGTTATACTCCCATATTAATGAATCCTACATATGTATTGATTTAGAGGTAAAAATGAGAAAGATGGAGTTGATATCACTAAAATGATGTTAGTAGAAATATTCATATTTTTATTTTGCATTTTAATATACCTAGATTATTTGCTTTATTGTAAAGTCAGTATACCCTTTAACTTCTTAGGACAAGTTTTGCCCATGGTTGTTGTTTGTTTCAACAAGTTTTGTCTATAGCTGAAAGCCATGAGTATTGATTTTTCTTTTTCTTTTTCTTTCTTTCTTTCTTTCTTTCTTTCTTTCTTTCTTTCTTTCTTTCTTTCTTTCTTTCTTTCTTTCTTTCTTTCCTTCCTTCCTTTCTCTTTTTTTCTCTCTCTTTCTTTCTTTTCCTTCCTTCCTTCCTTCCTTCCTTTCTCTTTTTTCTTTTTTTCTTTCTTTCTTTCTTTCTTTCTTTCTTTCTTTCTTTCTTTCTTTCTTTCTTTCTTTCTTTCTTTCTTTCCTTCCTTCCTCCTTTTCCTTCCTTTCTCTTTTTTCTCTCTTTCTTTCTTTTTCTTCTTTCCTTCCTTCCTTTCTCTTTTTTCTCTTTCTTTCTTTCTCTCTTTCTTTTTCTTTCTTTCTTTCTTTCCTTCCTTCCTTCCTTCCTTTCTCTTTTTTTCTCTCTCTTTCTTTCTTTTTTTCCTTCCTTCCTTCCTTCCTTCCTTCCTTCCTTCCTTCCTTCCTTCCTTCCTTCCTTCCTTCCTTCCTTCCTTCCTTCCTTCTTTCTTTTCTTTCTTTCCTGATGTAATTGGGGTTAAGTAACTTGCCCAGGTCACACAGCTAGGAAGTGTTAAGTGTCTGAGACCACATTTGAACTCAGATCCTCCTGACTTCAGGGCTGGTACAAATATTTGATTTTCTTTGTTACTTTTCTGGTCCCACTTGTTTTCTTTGTTGACTATGAAATTCCACGTAAATTCCTTGAAGTGTTAGAAATGCAGTAGGGGAAATCTGTTTTTGATGTGGTTAGTGGCAGTGCAGAGAGTTGTGGCAACCCCGCTTTGGTTGGCGCAGGTCCAGTGTGAAAGAATTTATGAACTCAAAAAATTTGGATGGCAAAAGGGAAGTTTTATTAGCACTGAGAAGTCAGTCCTGGCAGACAGATAAACAGAGGTATTAACACTGAAAAGAGGGTGTCTCTTCACAGCTTGCAGGGGTCTTGGTAGGCAACTGTGACACTTTGGACCTCTGTAAATTATGAGTTTAAAATTGCCCTTTTTTATAAGAGATCAATTGAATGAAATTCCTTCAATGTTGTCACTGCCCCCAGGCCTAGATTTCCAATTGAATGAGACCACTTAAATTCAAGCTAAATAGGAGTGATCCTGGAGTAATTTTCAGCTCAATAGAGGGTGCAGCTAGTCCTACTAAGATAACACAATAAAGCCACTTTATCTTGATTCCCTGAGGTGGGCCTCTCCCAGAGGAGAGTTTCTCAAGAGTTCAAGGAGAGTTTCTCTCCCCCCTAAAGTCAGAGGACAGTTTCAGGGTTCCCCCTATAATTTTGAATATCCTTAGAATAAGGACCCAGAGAAAATTTTTCTGGATTTTTTAAGGGGACTCTTCTATGGCATAGGAACTTTTAAACAATTTTGATGTTCTTTGTAGAAATGGATATTTAGAATTTTTTTCCCAGACCACAGTGGGCAACCATTATACATCAATAGAACCGTGGAAGAGTTTTCACTTAGAACATTAGTATCTCATTCAATAGTGAAGGAGTACTATGTGGTCCACTCCAGATCTTAAATCTTTCGCCGAACAGGAATATTGGCATTTGTGTGGACACTCTGAATTTGTTTACCATGGATGGAAACAGACTCATTCCATTGGCTGTTTGGCTAGAACTGTTTTTAATATTTAAAACTGTCTTGGTGTAGTTGAGGTTTTTCTTCCTTTCAAGTCTGCAGGTGGAGGACAACTGATAAAGGTGATACCATGCAAGTTCCGAAGAGTACCTCCTTTCCCCCCAATTTAGGCCATCAGACCTGAATTTTGGGCTTTTAAAATTTATTCTTTTTTTAGTTCTAGGTGTATGAGATGGAGAATCAAACCTGGGAATCCATTGGTATTCATCCATGGCTAGATTGTAGCCAAAGTAAACCAGACCACATGTTTAAAGCAGCCCAGATGTGAGAGGTATTGGAGAAATGTTTGTGTATTTACTCCTCCCTTCAAGGAATTCACTGTGTAATAGGAGAGACAACATGCAAACAATTTTGTAATCTATAATTACATGGATTTATGTTGGAATTAATCAACAAGGAAGGCACTAGGGTTATAGAAGGATTAGGAAGATTTTCCTGTGAATACGGAATTTTAGCTGAGATTTGAAGGAAACCAGGAGAATAAGGGGGAATAAAATTATAACCTCATCCTTGTCAACGCAAGGTCAGTCAAAGAGTATTTATTAAGCCCTCATTATTTGACATGCATTTGTGCTAGACATAGGATACAAAGACACAAATCTGAAATAGTTTCTGCTCTTGCAAAAATTTACATGGGGGGAGAGGGGAAGACAGAGGAAGTCGTGAGAAAGAAGAAGATATCCTGCATTTACAATGTATAAATACAAGGTGGTTAAATAAACACTGAGCTCTGGGGATTTGAGGGACAAGTCCAGATAATTCCACTAGTTGTCATATGTCTTAAATCTTCCTGTTTCCCCTTTCCCTTCAAAAGAACCAAATATCCTAGTCTTCTTTGCATCACAGTATTGGGGTGCCTATTCTCAAATAGGTGCAAAGCCGGTTATTTTTCCAGTTTCACATCAACTACTTCTGATCCTTGAAAGACTGACTCAAAATCCAGACAGCGCTGGCCTGGGCCAGAAAGGCCAGTGGGGACAGAAGCGTGGACAAGGAACGTAGCAGGGACTTTGAGGAGGAATTGATCTCTGAGTTAGCCTTCTATCCTTGGGTCCCTGGGGCTGGAGAGGAGGAGGAGTAGGAGGAAGGTAGGTCAGACTTTGTCCTCCCAGATTTCTGAGACAATGAAAGGGGAGGTAGGACAGGGACTATACTCGTGAGCCGCAATCTAAAGGCCAAGGTCCAGGGCCTTCCGCTTTCTCCTCTTTCCTGTTGTGACCCACAGTAAAAGGCCCAAGCTTTAGATCTTTAGACTCTCGGGACGCTTGCCACCCCAGCTCCCAGCTCCAATGCCAAGCACCTGCTTCTGGGATGCTTCAGGTTTAACACCTGGCTGGGCAGAATAAGATGCTGCTACCACCCAGTGGCGATTAGCTGGAAGAGCGCCTACTCAGATTTTCCCAGACTGATTACTGCCTCCTTTTACTAGGTTCTGGGTTTAGTCTCATCCCTTTTCCTCTGTTCCCAGACTGGATGCCTAGGCCGTCCTCGTGCTTAGGATTCTGATATGGGTTTTTCTATGTCATTGGCCACCGTGACAGCAGAAATGCTTTGGCCTTTTCCTTCTAAGTTGGAGATACTGAAAAGGGGAATAGAAGCTTTTTCTGCTCCCCTTTCCATTCCAGTTTTACTCTGCTTCAAGGTTATTTGAAACCTGGTGATGAGAGGGTTCCCCCCTCTATAATAACTTAAAAGATTTACATGATGTTTTAAGATTTGCAAGGGACTTTACAAATAGTATCTCATTTGATCTTCAAAATAGCCTTACTTAGATGTTATTATTATACCAATTTTACAGAAGGGGTTATTGAGGCAGACAGATTAAGTGACTTGCCCAGAATCAAAAAGCTAGTAAATGTCTGAGGCTGGATTTGAATTCAAGTCCTCCTGACTCCTATCTTCTTTGCCACCAAACTGCTCCCAGTGTTCTCTTCAATACATGAGAAACAAAATATCTTAACTAAGAACTCCATTGACTCACTGACGAATGATATCTCAAAGCATCCAGCAGTGAATGTGAGTTTCCCATGAAATATATTCAACATAACTCCAAGCTTGGGTGGACAAAGGAGGGTAAAGTCCAAACTCTGGTGAGCAGGAATCTCTAGGCAGGACCATCAATCTGGTTCAGATTGGGGGTGGGACCATAAATTCTTACAAATTGGGAGGGCTTAGGAGGTGTCCAACTAGAGCCAGGAAGTCTGAAACTTAGAGATATAGACAGTGCCAATTAGGGATCTGAAACAGGACATCTGGAGTCTTATTTTCTGGAATGTCATATCTCCACAGCCCTAATTATCTCAGTTCTAATGAGCAGAAAAGGGAGGTTGCAACCAGGGAGATTGAGGCAGAATAATTCAAGGAACTGAGGCAGAAAATTCAGGGAAACTGAGGCAGAACAATTTAGGAAAAATGAGGCAGGACCATTAGGGAAACTGAGGCAGAACAATTTAGGGAAACTGAGGCAAGATAATTAGAGGAGACTGTGGCACAACAGAGGGTAGGGGAGGGAAGGGAAAAAAGGATAGAATTTGGACCTCCAAACTTTTTTTTTTTAAAAAAGTAAATTTAAAAATATTGTTTTATCTTGTAATTGGAGAAAAATTAAAATTATATAAAAAAAGAGTGGGCAGACCAAGGTTTTGGATCACAGCAGGGAGTGGCTTGGAGAAGATTATGTATCTAGCACTTAGTGGGAAAAGGGCCCAGTTTGACTGAGTGCAAACTTGTTTGGCCCACTATCTAACTGACTTTGGATTAGATCATGCCCAATTTCTTAATATCTTATCAGTTGCTCTGTTTGACATCAAATCCACCCTCATCATACCCCTAAGGGATAAGTTTATCACCAGGAAATTCATTATGGAAATTCTTTAGCTTTGCTACTCATACCTCATCAGTAGCCTCAGCTCCTTCTGCCCCTCTGGAGAGCTGGAAAGGAAAAAAAACCAAAAAAACTCCGTCCATAACCTCCCTTTAGGGAGGGGTCAGAATTTTCACCCAACTCTTCATATTCTACTAGTTGCTTTATTTGATTTTGAATCCACTATCTATATGCCTCAACCTTGGAGGGAATCACCTTCCCCTTTAGGTATCTTTTATGTATTGTTCCATTCCCTACCTTAGATTGTAAATTACCTCAAAGGATTATTTTGTTTTTGTTTTTTGTATTTCAGCACTTAGCACAGTGCCTGGCACATAGGAAATGCCTGAATAAAATGTTTATAGTATAGAATTCACATCCAATTTACCCATGGACTACAAAAATGATGCATAAAAGTCTTTTCTTTCTTTTAATTTTCTAAAGACAGCTACTAATATCACAGACACGAAGACTGGGAACATGATAGCGAATCCTGGGGGAAACTGGGATGGGCTCCCAAAGGAAACTGTAATTGTGTGTTGAATAAGTTGTCCTCTGGACCTGGGGATCTGGGTGAGGAAACCTTGAAGCTCAAAGCTCTGAGTGGGTAGAATGCTTTCTTGGAAGGTAGGGTCAAAACTGGAGATATGAGAAGAGGAGGGAAAGGTGAAAGGTGAAATGAAACAACACGTAGTTTTATCCCCAGGCAGTATGTAAAATCTCTCACAGGTGACTTGGAATGCTGAAGAGGATATTGGGAGAAGGATGTTGTTCAGTCATTATTAATCAGTCTGATTTTTTGTGACCCTATTTGGGGTTTTCTTGACAAAGATACTAGAGTGGTTTCTCCAGTTCATTTTTACAGAGAGAGAAACTGGATTAAGTGACTTGTCTAGGGTCTCATATCTAGTAAGTGTTCCCACAGTCCTTTCTCTGGATATACATGGCTCTCTTCATCACAAGATCATTGGAACTGGCCTTAATCATCTCACTGATGGAAAGAGCCCTGTCCATCAGAATTGATCTTTGAATAATCTTGTTGTGAAAGATGAGTCTTTCTGACTCCAGGCCTGGCACTCTGTCTCCTGCACCACCTAGTTGCACTTTATTTCTCCTCCTCTTTCTCATTCTTCTTTTGTATTTCCTGGTTTTGACAAGATCTAGCAGCATAAGACATACACACATACACACACACACATGTGCACATACACACACATATTAATAGTATTTAATTTTTCCAAATACATGCAAAGATGATTTTCAACAGTCACCTTTGAAAAACTTTGCTGCACTTTATTTCTTAACCAGTACCAGATTGTTGTTATGACTGCCACTTTATAATACAGTTTGAGATCTGGTACTACTTGACCACTTTCTTTTACATTTTTTTTTCATTCACTTGATACTCTTGACTTTTAAAGTTTTTCCAGATGAATTTTGTCATTTTTCAAGTGCTATAAAATGATTATTTGGTATTATAGTATGGCATTGAACAAATAAGTTAATTTAGATAGAATTATTGTCTTTATTATATTAGATTGACCTACCCATGAATAATTAACATTTCTTCTAGTATTTAGATCTGTCTTTATTTGTGTGAAAAGTATTTTGTAATTGTGTTCATATAGTTCCTGAGTCTGTCTTGGCAGATAAACCATTTAAAATAGTTACAGGAAATATAAGTACTTATATTTCCTGTAACTATTTTAAATGAAATTTTCTTTTCTACCTCTTTTGGCTGGATTTTGTTGGTAATATGTACAAATACTGATGATTTATTTAAGTTTGCTTTACACCTTGCAACTTTGTTAAAGTTGTTAATAGTTTCAACTAGTTTTTTAGTTGATTCTTTAAGCATACCATTGTATCATCTGAAACAAATGATAGTTTTATTTCCTCATTGGTATTCTATTTCCTTCAATTTCTTTTTCTTTTCTTATTGCTATTGCTAGCATTGCTATTACAATATTCTACAATAGTGGTGATAAGGGGCATAATTGCTTATTTCTGATCTTATTGAGAAAGCTTCTAGATTTTCCCTATTAAATTTAATGTTATTATTCTTTTTCATTTATGTTCTGCCTTATTGTATGGGTGGATAAAAGACTACTTTTTTATAAGTGAATAAGAACATTGGAATGTAATCTCATCTGCATATTCACAACAAGAAACTTTGGGACAACACAGTGATAGACTAAAGAGAAGAATGACATGTATCTTAGCCTGATTGTGTATGGTTTTAAATATTTTTTAAAAATCCAACTAGGTTGAAGATTATGAATATTTGATATTGTAATTATTTAAAAATCACTTTTCTTCAGTTTTTATACAACAATGTTATTACTAGTTTGTTGTGTTCAATAGTTGTATCTGTAATAATATTGTTCCATTTGCAAGGACATTTTGAGGTTTGTAATTGAAATAGATATTTATTATGTAAGGATTAGTGAGCTTCTAGTATATAATTCTAGCCACCAGATCATGTCCCTTTACATGTTCAGAAGATGCTAAAATTTTACAACCTATAGCTATATGATATGCAGTTTACACTATTTTTTCTGCATAATTTGCATTGATGAATGTAATTCCTAGTGGTAATGACCTGATTCTTCATTGTTATCATAAATTCTTCCATTTTAAAAAATAAATCTTCATTACTCAATCATTTATTTGATATTTTATTGAAATCTCAATAGTTGAATATTAATATGGATATTGCCTGCAGAGTACTTTTGATTTCACCCTTGAATATTAGCCATGTTTTTAGGTTGCATCTAGAGATGAGCCGCTTTTTATTACAATCAATAAATCAATAGGCATATGCAAGTTGTTAGCCTTTACTATTGTTTTGTGAAGTAGTTTGTTCCCAAAAGCACTCCTGAACAGTTTAAACTTGTTTTTCATATATTCTGAGTAAATCTATCAATCTTTTTTCCTTTTTGATGAAAACATATTTATCTTGCCTTGATAACCTTGGTATGATAAATTTTGTTTCATTAACGATGTTAATATTCATATTATATAAGGCAATTGGGGTTAAGTTACTTGCCCAGTGTCATGCAGCTAGTAAGTGTCAAATGTCTGAACCTGAATATGAACTTAGGTCCTTTTGATTCCAGGGTTGGTTAACATTCATTTTTGAAAAAAATATATTTTTGAGTTCCAAATTCTGTCCCTACTTCCAGTGCCTCTCCCATCCACTGAGAAGGCAAGCAATATGATATCAATTCTACCTGTGAAATTATGCAAAACATATTTCCATATTACATTTAATTAACATTGTACAAAATTGGTTGTCATCTCTTTTACCATACTAAAAAAAAAAGAAAACATTTTTTAAGACTGGTATTGCATAGGTCATAATTACTCTAAATGTGCTCTTCCCATTAAACTTTGACTTCAGTTATTCTCTAATATACAGAGGCTCAGCTTTCTCCTTAATAGCCTTCTTTACCATGTTTCTTATTTGAAAAAGATGAAGTTATTTACAAGTATAGCTACTAAGATCTGTAAATTAAATTTCAAAGACTTTTCTATGTATTCTTCCTTGTTGCACATCAAAACTTTTATACTTGTTGAGTTCAAATTGTTTTTTGATATTTTTGGTGGAAGTTGCCATTTGACGTAATAGTTTTTAATACAATTTTCAATAGAACCAGGTAACTTAATGCCATCCATGCACACCAAGTAACCAAATCCACTTTTTTGGTATGACTACCTCTTTGACTTGAAAGCCATAGTCAGTTCTATTTAGAGGCAATAATAATGGGCTTAAGTTGTTTTCCAGGATTATCCCATGTTTTGAATCTATTGTTTTTGATATTATTGTTCATTAATGCACTCAGAAGAGGGGCATGTTTCAGGTTTTCTTTTTAAATATTTAATATAGCATAAGAATTGGTACCCAGAACCCACTAGTACTTAGAGAAGAAGCAAGATTTCCACTTAACCAGCCTACAGCCTTACCAGTTATAGCTTGAGGGTTTTTTTTTTTTTAATATTCTTTACACATGTTAAATAGCTTTCATAGTTTCCAGACTTTGATTTTCTTGAGAAAACCCTAATTTCTTCTCTCATAGATGAGTATGATTTAATTCAAGGCATGATTCTTTTAGTACCAAAGTCCCTGTCTGTCTTCATTCTCATAGAAACATCAGAAAGCTGTTGTTCAGTGCTAAGAACAAGTTTTCATTTGGTAATGAAAGGTGCTATTCTTTTAACTCTATAAAATTTTCAGTTCTTAAAAAAAAGCCCACTAGCCTCTGGTGGGATGAAGGAGAGTAAAGGTAGCATTGGGAAAAGATTGTGAAGGGACTGTCCTTCTAAAATGAAAACTTCTTTATTTTATGGAGAAAATATTTTTTGCCCCTCATCTTGGGGATTCTCTCTCTCTCTCTCTCTCTCTCTCTCTCTCTCTCTCTCTCTCTCTCTCTCTCTCTGTCTCTTTCTCTCTCTCTCTCTCTTTCTCTCGCTCTCTCTTTCTCTCTCTCTCTCTCTCTCTCTCTCTCTCTCTCTCTCTCTCTGTCTCTTTCTCTCTCTCTCTCTCTGTCTGTCTGTCTCTTTCTCTCTCTCTGTCTCTCTTTCTCTTTACACACATTTTCTTTCTCTCCTTTCTTCTTCCTTCTCTTTCTCTTTCATTCTCTCTTTTCTCTCCTTCTTTCTCTTTCTCCTTTCTCTCCTCTTTCCATATATATATATATATATTCTTTTTTTTTTTTTTTTTTTTTTTTATTTATATATATATATATATATTCTTTTTTTTTTTTTTTTTGGTATTAATTACAATATCAAGCTTGGGCAATTCCAAGGGTATACATTTGTCCCTGCTAACAATAACCTGAAGCTTGCCTATTTCCAAGAGCTCATGATGAATGAAAATTGCCTATTTCCAAGAGCTCATGATGTCCATTCTCACAATAACATTCATTCTGATTGGCTGCTATGACTATGACACAGACAGGTAATACCCACTCCCAGCAAAGCAATAATGCCCTTTCCCTCAGTTCCTGAACAACGTTGGGGTACCTCTATCAGACTGCTGGGAGTTCCCTCAGATGATAGGAACCTGACTATTGGTATGTAACAGCTCCTTATATATTTGGCAGTCATCAATTTTCTAGAGCATTGTAACTCAGGCATATAGTTTCTAGTTCTCTCATAATCTTACAGTTAGGATGAGACACAGGGCAATCTTGGCATTGGTCTTAGAGGTATTAATCTCTAAAGTCCCTCAAATTTGGATATGGAGACTTGACTGGCTCAGGACTACTAAGTAGTTTTTGGGAATTGCCTTAGGTCTGGACATAGCTTAAGAGCCTGATCCTGGATGTTATGGTCCAGTTTTATTCCTAGCCCCCAATAGGCAATCAATTGTTTCCCAATTGTTTCTTTATCTTCTGTCTCATGAGCTATACCTAAAGATCCCCCTATCAAACAGTTACTACCCTCTGTTTTCCTAATAGATCTACAGGAATGGCACTTTCTTCTGCTATCCCCAGAGTACCTATTGACACCAAGAGGTCTATTTGCACAATTGGTGACTGCTGTCCAGATCTCCCACTCAAATTTTACCAGTCAATGTATCTACATCTATATGATGGTGTGCTATGTGGTAGGCCTTTGGTTAAAGTCAGATTCCTACAAAGCAGGATCTAAGAGTCCTTTATAGCTAGTTATAATACATGGGTGGAGAGAGGAGAACCACATATACTTAATTTACAAAGCCAAATTTTTTAGTAACTTCACCTCCTTGTCATGCTGACATTCATGGAGTACTAGCAAGAATAAGAATTCATCTCTGTGAGGGTGGGAGAATAAAAGCTCCATCTGAACCACCTCAAAGAACACAAAGGACAATTCCCATTTTGGACCTTTGAATGATGTTGGCAAAAGTAAGTCTTCTGTGAGTTCCCCAAACTGAAGAAACTCTTCAATCTACCTACCTCCTATCTTCTGGACTCTTTTGGGTAGATTTTTAGTTGAGAAGTTACATAAATCTGAATAGGGAAAGGAGGAACCCTTGAAAATATTGGAAGCCTCCATTTTGTATAAACTCTACATGGTTTGAGCAATATTTATCAGAAGGTAAATTTTTAATACTTTCGGATTATTCAGTTTTTTTCCTCTCAAGAGTTACTTAAATCTTACTTTCTTAATCTTAATCTTACTTAAATATGTTTCTCTTTTATTTAATTTAATCTTGGTTTAGGGATGAAACTATTTCTTATTATTGTCCTTTATTTTCTTCTAATTTAGCAGTACAATATATAGTAAAAGACCACTAGATGGCGCATTAGATTGAGTATTGGATTTGGTTGTTACTAAATTCTGAATCTGAATTTTGTCTATGGGATTCTCACAGGTCACTTAATCTCTCTCAGCCTCAATTTTCTCACTTGTAAACTGGAGAAATAATAACAAATGAGATAATGTATGTAAAGTGTTTTACAAATCTAAAGCCCTATATATATGCTAGCTGTTAGTATTATTAGAGCAAAAGATATCATTAACAAAGAAGAGGATGAAACCCTTGTCTATAACTGGCAATATCTATTTCCAGTTTCCTTATAATTCCACTGCATAATAAAATATTAAAATCATAGGACCATTTCATGTAGATTTGTTGTTTGTCCACTTCAGTGGTTGGTACTATCTATGCCAAAACATTTATGGCAAGTTATACATATATTGATATTTTTTCTTATAGAAAGAAATATCTATCTATTTTGATATATATCGATATTTTTCTCTTATACATGTATGTATAGATAGATGTAGATATTTGTTCTTTTTTTGTGTGTGTGAGACAATTGGAGTTAAGTGACTTGCCCAGGGCTACATAACTAGGAAATATTAAATATTTGAGATCAGAATTGAACTCAGGTCTCCCTGACTCCAGGGCTGGTGCTCTATTGACTATGCCATCTAGTTGCCCAGATGTAGATATTTCTAATATGTTCTGATGTATCTTATCATCTTGTGTTACTGCACTATAAAGGACTGCTGGTCACTCCAATATCCTTCATGTCTGACCAATCACCATAAAAGTTCTTAGTAGTGCCATTCTACAAAGCTAAACTGTCATATATATTTCTTAGATTCATAGGAATAGTTACATCTCACTAACTGAGGTATACTAATCCTCTTAATGGAATTGTGAGAGCCTACCTGATCATCTTGTTAGAAATCCAGATTTTCATGGATTTCTTGTTTGTCTCAAAACACAAAGTCATTGCTGTACATCCTCCTATTTGGTATTCTCTACTTGTTCATTCTCCCTGTCCTGTATGCAAAGTGTGGATAATAGGGAAGTTTGGAGAGGGTTATTATTGTTAATTTTTATTGATCTCATGCCATGAATAAAATATCAGAAGCAATATCCATGCATATCTGCCCATTATTCCAAAATCATCTATTTAGGACTCAATTGAATATATGAAGCTTAAGGAAATAGGTGGGGTTTGTAAGAGCTGTAGTCTTGAGAGTTGATTTTGTGTACATTCATAATAATCTGTACCCTGTGGATTGCAAATTAACACCTTGGCCAAAAAGACTGGCAGAACTGGAAGTAGAAGTCCCTATTACCCTTTGAGAACTGCAGAGCTTGATGCTTCTTGGGTCTTCGGTTCAACTGAGTAAAGTGCTATAAACACTATGATGAGTGTTGAGACTGGTTGAAACAAGGAAAAAGGCTTTCAGTGTTACCTTGTTTGAAAAGAGCCACATTCTTTTGGATTTATTTAAAAAATAGCTTTTGTGGCTTAGCACTGTGGCAAATTGCCTATTTGAAAGATGTAAAATGACATCCTCTTTGTTTCTTCTGTCTTCTTCACTCCTTCCCCCCACATATATAATCAATTACCAAGTCAATTTGATTATACTTCTATATTATTGCTTACATCCATCCATCTTTTCACTCCACTTACACTGCCACTACCATAGTTCCTGACATCACCTCTTAATATTAAAGACCCTCCACTTTTTTAACCAACTTTTCCAGCTTTATTTCATATTTTCGTCTTCTCACCCTCTATATTCCAGCTAATAAGGCTACTAGCTATTCCTTGAACTCAATGTATCATTTTCTACCACTGTGTTTTTATACAATGTATGTTCTCATGCCTCATGAGCGCAATTACTTCATCTCTACCTCTCAATAGGCTTTGCTTCCTTTAAGGAAGGTATCATCTTTTCACTTTAAACTTCCCTGATCCTCACAGTTGTTCAACTCTCTCTTTCCAAAAATATCTTATAACATATTCATTTAGGCATGTGCTGTATGTTTCCAGTAGAAGATAAATTCTTTGGAAATTGTTTTGTTCTTATCTTTGTCTATCCAGTCCTTGGTCCAATGGGATCTATGGAATTTTTTTACTTAGGAATTTTTTGTTGAAATGAATTGAAATATGATACTCAGTTTGGTGTAGTGGAATTCTCTGAATTTGTTTCTGGGTTCAAATCCTAGCTGTGTCACTTACTAGCTATGCAATTTTGAGCAAAGAAAAGTAGAGACAAAAAAGGAAAGGGGTAGAGGAAAGGAAGCAAAAGATAGGTAATAGGAAACACATCCCTGAAGATCCCTTTGTGCTGGGTTCTGGGTTGATTTTTACTCTAGCTAAAAGCAAATCTGACCACCGTCTTCTGGAACTAGTGAGGGTGTTATACTTGGGACTGTTTCCCATTATAGAGGGTAAAGACACAATAATTCCTATAGTATTTTGTTGGCCATTAAGGAGATTCTTGAGTGTGCAGTTTGTTTTTCTTAAGTTCATACATTTAATTTAGGCAACTAGTTTTGTGGAGAATTGGCCAAGAGAAATCTTGGGATCCAGAAATATAATTCTGGCTATGCCTGGAAGAATTCCGAGGGAGAGACTGGATCCACTAGAGTATATTATGATCAAATCTAGGATGGACATAAAAGGGTTTTTCTATTCTCTAAGCTTACTCTTTCATTGTGTCTCAATATTAGGCAATCTCAGCTGTATTTCCAGTGATCAATGGAGATGAGCAGGGAACAGAAGAGCAAAGAGGAACTCTAGGCTTCCTCTGTCAAAATAGAAGTAATTTCAGCTGACACCCCAAAATAAAGGTCGTTCCTTCCTTCTGTAGGAGTCTGCTTTTATCACAAATTTCCCCTGGATCTGAGCTGTACGTGAGGATGAAAACCACAATGAAATTTTTAGTTGTTACTTGAAACTCTTTTGGAATTTCTAAGGAAACATTCATTCATTTATTGAGGAAACTTTATAGAATTAGAGCTGTAAGCAAACTTGGTACAACCTCCTTCACATGAGGAAACCGAGGCCCATAGATTTGGGGTGACTTGCCCACCATCATAATTCGCAGAGTTAAGATCTGAAGTCAGATTATCTGGCTCTAAATCTAGAGGTCTTTCCACTATACTGTGCAATATTCCTGTTAATGTGGCTTCCTTTATATAAATAAAAAAAATTATCATGAATTTAATTATCATCAACAGACACAAACATTTCAAAGGTTCTTACTTTTTGTTTATTTATCTCCTTATGGATTGCCAACAGTACTTGAAATCTAGAAGTTAGCTGGGTTTTCAAAGATGGAGAGAGGAGGTCCTTTGTTGGAGAGGTGAATCTAGGTTACTCATTCGAAGCCATGAATATTTTAGAACATTAATTGGCACCAAAATCAGAATCCAGGAGGCATCAAAGCATCAGCATCTAATGAAAAGGCCTATAAAGCTTTCTTGTATGACCTAATCCCAAGGCATCTATCTCTAATTATGAGGGATTCCAGGCTAGAGCCAAATGTAGGAGGCTGGAGTTTGACAGTAATATTTTTCCAAGTCCCATGTATAATAATCAACTCTCATAGTAAAAGGACACAACAGTGCTAAAAGGAAAGGATGGGATGGACCTAAAAGGCAGAGATGAGATCCTAGAAACCATCAGAATAGGAAAACCTGAAATTCTTTGTACCTTTTGGTCCAAAGCTAGCAGGATTTTACATTTTGCATATGAGGAAGCTGAGGCTGACATGGTTAAATGACTTCCTCATTTCAAATGACTCCTTCACTTCAAAACATCTCATATAGCTGGTAAATGTCTGATGTTGGATTTTAACTCAGGTTTTCCTAATCCCAGGCCTGATACTCTATCTATGGAACCATCCAACTGCCTATTAGAGCAAGGCTGAAGCTAATTATTTTCAAAAGTATTGCAGATAATCCCTGAGGCTCTTTCTTGAGTATTCACTCTCAAAATGCAGGTTCTGATCTTAACTCTGTTTTCAGCTAACCATGTGAATTTGGATAATTCTCCCTGAACCTCTATTCTATCCTCTCAAAAATGGGAAAAAATAAAATCATTTTACTTCAAGGAGAACTCTATATATTGGAGACATAGAAAAGTAAAAAAAAAAAAAAGATTATTCTGGAGTGAGGGATGTTTTAATGCTCTTAATATTCCTGCATTGGAATCTTCCAATGTCTCATTGTAGTAAAAAAGCAGTCCTTGGGTTCTCAAAAGCTATAATAAAACATTAGCTCTGACTGGACTTTGGAGAGGGTGTCTTCCACTTTCATCCAATAAGAAGCCCAGTTAAGTTCTGAGAGGTCCACAGGTCAGGCTGGTCAATAGGTGCTAATTTTTTTGGACTTAGTATTTCACAAAGTATGTCAACTAATAGGAGGGCTGGGATCAGTAATGGTGCAAAAATGTGTCTGAGATGTTCTTCTAAATGTTTAAGCTTTTTTGGGGGAAAAAAGTATGCACAAAATACTTTAAGTTTAGACTGTATTATTAACATTTTCTCCATCACTTTCTTATGTTTAGATAATAATCGTAAGAATAAATCAAGTTTTTATATATTCAGTCATTTTTAAGTTGTGTCTTCATGACTCCATTTGGGGCTTTTTTGGCAACGATACTGCAGTGTTTTGCCATTTCTTTCGCTCATTTTACAAATGAGAAAACTGAGGTAAACGAGATTTAGTGACTTGCCCATGGTCACACAGTTAAGGTGTGAGGCCAGGTCTGAGGCCACAAAGATGGGCCTTTCCAGGTCCAGCACTCTATGCCTTGAACCATCTAGCTACTCTTCCTGAGAGGTAGTTTTTTGTTTGTTTGTTTGTTTGTTTTTTGCCAATTCCAAGATATAAATGCTCACACTAACAATTTAACAACCAGCTCTTAATGGGAGACACCAACTGCCTCCATTTCCATGACTCCAACAGCTATCTTTGTTCCTATCTTATATTAGGGAAGCCATGGATACTTTTAAAGTATTCTTAGTAACAATGTTAGGGTATCAAGGAGATGAGGTATACTTGAGGACATTGATTAAAAGATCACTTTTTGTGTGTGTGAAAGGAGTTAGTTTGAATCACAAACTTCCCTAACTATCCCCCCCCCCTCCACAATAAAAATAAACCCACCTCATTGTGAGTAGGGATTATTTCATTCTTTATATTTGTATCCTTATCCCCTAGCAGAGTACCTGGCACAGTGGCAGGCGCCTAATAAAAACACTTGCTGGTTAGTTGGTCAAGTTATAAAATTTGACTGAAGTTTCATGGAAAGTCAGAGCTTTCCTAGAAGAGCTTTTTCCTAGCTTTTCTCTGCTTCCCCCTGACTCCCAACTTTTTGAAAATAAATCTTCACAAAGGACCTGAAATATAAATTTATTATTTATCACTTCAAAACATCTCAGAAGGAAGTCAATATCAATATATCTTTGGAAATGAGATGACAGTAAAAGTAGGTAGGTGAGACAGAGAGCATCATACTTTGTACCCTGAGATTGGAAGACCCATTCAGACTCACTCAGAAGGAAAGGCAAAACAACAGCTACATGGTGCAGTGGTTAGAGACACAGGCCTATCATTAAGAAGATCTGAGTTCAAGTCCAGTCTCAAGCAAGAAAAATAAGCATTATCCTCAATATCTTCCTTTTAATGTCCAGGCTAAATTTCAATATTATTTGCTTTTTTTTTTTTTTTTTTTTTTTTTTTAATGTGGTATATCTCTGTCTCTCTAATTTTCCATTTTATGCCATTTAATTAGTAGTGAGTTCCCTGTCAATAGATGTATTCAGGCAAAGACTAGATAATCATCTTTCAGGGAAGGTTTAGAATAGATTTCTAAACTAAGAGATTGTGCTAAACCTTTAAGATGCCTTCTCAGTCTGTGAAATAATATTGATTTATTTTTAGGAATCTAACCCACTAAGTTCTTGAGGCTGAGGATTTTCTGCTGAATTACCAACCAAATTAAGTTTCTTTCCCCCACTAAAAAGTATATAAATCAACTCTAATCAGAATTTCCTTTCCCTGAATTTTCATTGCATCAGCTGATGTTACAGTAAAATCAAAATGACTGCTTCATAAGAGTAGGGTGTCATTCACAACTGGAGCAGTTCAATTAAGAGAAACTGTCTTAAGGAGGACTTTGAGAGTCTTGAGAAAAATTACATGGAATGGGAAAATATTAGAGTAGTACACTGAAATTACCTTTGATTTTATGAAACTTAAATATTACTTTTGGATACTGTAAAATTTAAATAGATTGCTAGAAAAAAATCCTAAAAAATTAAAAAGACTAAGAAATGATGGAACTGGGATCCTTGAGGAGGAAAATGGCCAGTTGAGTTTCTAAAAAAATTTTGATATGTTTTCTCCTAATGTTTCTTGAATGTTTTGGGATTCTACAGTTAGCAAATTGTCACCTCCTTTCAATCTGTTGTACAAATTACTTTTTTAGTAAATGAAAGTAGTTGTCAGTCTGCTTGATTTTCCCTCCCCCCACAAATATAGGATTTCATTTCCCAGGAAGACTTTGATTTAGACTCATGTTCACTGAATGTTGTGGAATAGAGATTATTAGTAAAGGGACTGATTTTTCAAAATTCATGTAATCCTCTATATATGTATTTAAACTACTGGGTGCCAAAAATTATTCCATGCACTCAGGCCAAAAGTCATGCCTCTACTATTTCATTCATTCATTAACTAGAAGATGGAATTGAGTGACCCTATTTTTAAAAATTTAGGTTTTTTTTTTTTTAAAAGTTAATCCTTTTTCCTCATATAGAAGCCTAGAAAATATTGGATGTAGGTGGTCTTGGAAGATCCCACTGAAAGTCCTTACTTTACTGACTACAGTCTTACCAGACCTATGTAATTACAAGGTTTCTGAAGTTGTATTCTGGAAAATTCTATATATTTTCCATAAATGTTTTCTTCAATAATCTTCAAAAGATCCATGGTGAAAAGTAATGTGGAAGAGCTTTTGGATTGGTGACAGTAATGTCTATTCATTTGCTCTAAATTGACATGGGAAATTTTATTGTTTTAACATGTTTGATTGACATTCTTAACTATCTGAGGTAGTTCTTTTGCCCCAAGTCAAAGATTTGAATTCCTTGATTCCTGAATCTCCATTTTGACATCTAGGCTACCAGGTTTGGAACCAGTGAAGTCCTGAAATAAAACAAAGGACATTCAGTGAAGTTTGTCTTTGTCTCTGGCATTTCTCTATGATCTCCTGTGCACATTTGAGAGTGAGCCTTTAGAACATTGTGTGTGTGTGTGTGTGTGTGTGTTTTATTATTATTTTTTGGCTCTTTAAATTCAATTTTTTAAATGACTATAATTAAGCCAATTCAGTAGGCTATTTTACATCTGCTCCATCAGGGTGCTGACTTCTCAGAAGTAAGAACTGAAGAGCAGTTATGCTATATTTGTATCTCCCCAGAATAGGTTCACCCCAGAATATGGTGCCTCTTCATTACAAAGGTAAATCTGTAATGACAGAAGAACATAAATACAGTGCAAGTTAGAGGAATAAGAGTCACTAATTTCTTTAAACCTTTTTCTTCAATCTTCAAATACAGATAATGATGTTTACACTACCCAAGGTTATTGTGACAGTCTAATGAAATAATTTATATGTAACATGGGTGGAATTCCTTCTCACCTATGAGGGTGCCAGAATAATTATCCTGGTTCTATGTATTATTTAAGTTCATATATACTTAAAACAATAATTCAGAAGCCTCCACTGATATGCTTACTTTTTTTCTAGAGAACCAGAAGACACATTTATTTACTCAAAGCACCATCATTTGACTAAATGAATGAATGAAAAAATCAAACACTTATTATGTACAACCATTGGGGATACAAATAGAGAAGTAACATAGTCCCTATCCTCAGGGAGCTCCCACTTTAATAGAAAGAGACAATAAATATTAATAGAATAGCATTAGAAGAAGATTTGTGATAGAACCAAATATAGGTTATATTCTCTCAGGAATATTCACACTGTAGATGGGGAGAGTGAGCATATATGAGGAGCATGGATTCTCAAGGGGGTGATAGTTGTACAGATGCAATCAATATCTCTGATACTGCAGGATATGTGCTATTTACTAGTTATTATCACACTGCACTCACCAATCCTATTTTTTGCTGACTATATAGTCTGATGCTGCATTGCTCTGCTGAGCTCACTGGGCCTGTTCTTCACTAGTTATCTTAGAGGAACCACAGGCTAAAATTTGTTTTTTTTCCTTTGTCTAGACTAGAAGACCAGTTGTGTGTATTTTTAAAAATTTATAGATAACCTAGGATTCAGAGAATCTAATGTACTCCCAAGATCTTCTATGATTTAGCTGTATATAAATTATAATTAGATCAAAAAGTAGCCTAAGGAGGCAAAGTCAGTATTTTACATTCATTTAGCCCAAATTATTATCTTTGTTAAATATAACTGACTGAGTACATTTGGGTAAAATCGGAGTGCTTTGGTGTGGTATTTTGACCAAAGAAAACCTCAATTTTGCTATATATATGTCTCTATATATGTATGTATGTACACATACACATGATGTGCTTTGTAACTACAAAGTTGCACATACATATTTCCTATTTTTATCATCTTTTTTCAGTATATTATTGTGGAAAGAGAAAGCCAAGAAATTGGAAGGCCCACAGTGGTATCTGCTATCAGTAACTAAGTTGTACAATTTTGGGGAAGTGACTGAGGTAAATATATAAATTCTATGCCTTTAACTTCTTTGTCAAATGAGGATAACATAATGTAGAGGAGAAATTTTTCGTTGTGGAGTCAGTCAACAACTTTTAAGGCTCAGCACATGATGCAAACATGTTTGTAGCAGCTCTTTTTGTAGTGGCAAGGAAATGGAAATTGAGTGGATGCCCATCAGCTGGAGAATGACTGAATAAGTTTATGGTATATGTAATGGAATATTATTGTTGTATAAGAAATGATGAGCAGGCTGATTTCAGAAAAGCCTGGAAAAACTTACATGAACTGATACTGAGTGAAGTGAGTAGAATCAAGAGAATATTGTACATAGTAATGATAAGATTATGTAAAGATCAACTCTGATGGACTTGGCTCTTCTCAATAATGAGATGATCCAAGACAGTTCCAATTGATTTGTGATGACAAGTGCCATCCACATCCAGAGAAAGAAAATTATGGAGCCTCAATATGGGTCAAAATATAGTATTTTCACCTTTTGTTATTGTTTGTTTGCCTGGTTTTTTCTTTTTCTTTTTTCCCTTTTGATCAGATTTTTCTTATAAAACATGATAAATATGGCAATATATTTAGAAGAACTGTACATGTTTAATCTATATCAGACTGCTTGCTGTCTTAGGGATGGGGAAAAGAGGGAGCAGGAAGAAAAATTGGAAGCACAGGATTTTGCAAAGATAAATGTTGAAAACAATCTTTGCATGTATTTGGAAAAATAAAACACTATTTAAAAAAAGAAAAGAGAGATCACATGAAATATTAAAGCAAAAACTTAATTTCTGACTCTGATCAGTATACATTTTAATAGGGTGACAACATGCAATCAACTACGTATGTATGAATTGTGAACAGTGGAAATGGGAAGTAATGTTGGAAGGAAGACACAAGTGTTTCAGGAAAGGCCTCTTGTAGAAAGTGGAATATGAGCTGCCAATTGCATATATGAGTAAATCATATTAAGGACTGAGTATCAATTATAAATGGAAATAACAGTTCTTGAAATGTCTGCCTCACAGATACAGCTGCACCTAGATCATGGGCCTAGATTGTCTCAGTATATAGCTACACCCTAGGTCAAACATCACCATTGGCCATTCAGCAGAAGGGGAAGAATCACTTATAAAGCTTACTCCAGCATGTGTTACCACATCTAGTTCCCATTCTATGCCTGCTTATGCTTACAGGATAAAGGGGGCATTTTAGGTTCTTTAAAGTGCTGCAGAAAATTGAACTGTCTCAGCATCTCCATGACATAATTATAAGGATCAAATAAGCTAATAAATCTGTTAAAGCTTTGAAAATGTGGCAGTGCCATCCAAATGAAAGGCGGTATCTTTTTCTGGACAGCTTTCAGTAATTCTTTTCACATATTTCAACTGCCTTTCATTGGCAAGTTTTATTAATAGGCAAATACATGTTTGGGAATCTGGAATATGACACTAAGAAAATGATCATCTTCAGTAAAGGCATCTTGGAAAAATCAAATAAAGGAAGCCAAACTTAATTCCTTTTCTGCTAAGCCTGTCCTCTTCTATTAGAGATAGCTATTGTAGTTAAATACAGACCTGCCACAGTAAGACCAACACATAGGCAAACTGCCTAGCAGATGGTACAACCTGATACTAGAGTCGAGAGCCAATACAACAGGCAGCAGTCTTCCGTTCATTTCCTGAGTCAAACTGTCCAAGGTAATTGTGGGATTGCATGAATTGCTGGAACATTTCCACTCCTGATTAATGCCAAAAGCTTTCTTCTGCTTCTAGTGTTGGAAAGATGAAATCCTGCCCCTATTGCTTTTTCCTTCATATTGCCCTGGCTGAGTAGTGAGCCTTATAGGGTGAAGGCACTCAAGACCTATTTAAATTGAATCATCCTGGATAGTGGAAGAGTGACTTTAGGGGAGGGATACTTAACTTGGGGTCCATGGACTTATGAAAAAAACTTTTTATAAATATATTTCAGTATCATTGATTTCCTTTTTAATCCTATATATTTTATTTTGGGACTTAGAAGCATTGTTCTGAAAGGAGGTCCCTGGACTTCACTAGATTGCCAAAGGGGTCTTTGATATAAGAGATTTGAGAGTAATTGTACACACACACACACACACACACACACACACACGGATACATGCCCCATTTGGAATGGTAGCTATCTCTAGGGCAGGGAGGAGGGACAGAAGAAAATTGGGGAAAAAAGAAATTTACATGATATCTTTATTATGTATTTAAAAGGCATAGCAAGATATATATAGTAGATTTGCGTTTCACATGCAATCATCTTTTTTTATTATATTATGCTATGGAATTGCTTATTTTGTTCCATAAATTAAAAATGAAATAAATAAAAATAAAGATTATCCTTACCCTAGAGTTATAACCATAGTGAGCTTCTTTTTTTGCCTTTTAACTTTTAACTCATATGATAGAGTTATCTCTGGGAACAAGGTATTACACAAGATCTCAATTAAACTTGTAATGGGCTGAGGCTTGAATTGATGCACTGAGGTCCCAAGCACGTGAGGCTAAATAGTAATTGGACTACACTCTATTAATATACATGCTTGGATAAAGAATGGCCCTGCCCACTCTCTGTGCAAGTCCTGATGTGTTGTATAGGAAATGACGATTTTGGTGGGTGGAGGCAGAGAGACAGGAAGAGAGGCTGGGAGAGATTGAGCCTGGGTTCTATGCTCGTAGCTGCTGGTGATGTGGCTGTTGGTCTAGCTAGCTTCTTGACTCAGCCGCACACATTGCTATTGCCCATTCTCTTCCACCTCTGATCTTTCTTCACTGAGAATAAAGATTGACGATTTTCCCCTAACCTGAATTCCTGACTCCGGCTGATCTTAAAATATGCGGTTGTCACATAAACTGATAGCCCTGAGCATCAAAAATCAAAATGTATAAATCTAAGTATCATTTGACATATCATTAAGAAGACCTAGTGTCACTTGGGCAAAAATAAGTTAAGATATGTTAGGTGTTCAATTCAAACAAAGCCCAATGGAATCATATCTTACCACTTTACTCTTCTGTAGCTAAGGATGACTCAGAAATGAGGCTAGCCTCATTTCCTCCCTGGGTGGACTAAAAAAACTCAAAACATTTTAGTCCGGACTTTATCTCTGAGAAACACCTTTAGATAGGTTCTACAGACTTCTATCTATAGAGGAGTCTCTCCAAAAGCCTTTAAGATTTGCATTTGCTGTATTAGCTTCACACTACATTTGTTAGAGACATTTTCCATTTCCATTATGTCTTTGAGAGAACCACAGTAGAAAATCCTGGGTTTGGAGAAGACTTGACTTTTAATTTTAGTCCTGTTACTTCCTGATTTTGTGACATTGGACAAATTGCACAGCTACTCCGTTACTCAGCTGTAAAAGGGCAAGTTTGAGTTAGATGATTTCTATGGTCCCCTCTGGCTCCTTGTGTGATGGACCTAAGTCCATCATCAGAGGTAAATGCTGGATTTCACAAAAGATACTTGTAAAGCTTTTGATAGTAGACAACTGATGTAGCTGCTGATTAGCCAAGAATGTCCAAATTCCTCCAGAAGCAAAATGGTTAAAAGTAATTGTGGAGGATTGTTAATTGGAGAGGGAAATAAGATAATTAGTAGGATAATAAGAGGTTTGGGGTATGTGTTATAGAGGAGGGATCTGGGATGTCTGTTGAAAAAAAATGACTTCATGAGTCTGTATTAGAGAAAGTCTCTGTGTGTGTTTGTATATGCATATATATGTTTGTATGTGTATATGTGTTTTAAACAAGTAGAATAGGGGCTAACAATGAGTTTCCTTCTCTCCCTGGAGTGTTTAGAAGCCCTCTGTCCAGGTAACTCAATCAGCCAACAGTGTGAGTGAGCTGAAGAATCCTTTAGGATTCCTAGAAAGTTATTAGAATTATCTTAGGGGGGACAAATGGTAAATCAACAAACATTTAGTAGGCATTTGCTTTGTACTAGATACTATATTATGAACTAGGGATGCAAATGTACCCTACAACATATATTTTCCCAGTTCTCTCTCTCTCTCTCTCTCCCTCTTTCTCTTTCTCTTTCTCTCTCTGCTTTGGCTGGGACTGGCTTGCTCATGCTATATACAATAACTTCTAACTTGTAGAATTGATGTACCCAGATGGTTTGCTATCACTACCATAATCACATGGGTATTACTTAAATTCCCTTGAAGTCCTAAGGGCAATCATGACATATCTGTGGAGGGAAGGAAAATACATTCTTACTATACTACCCTAATGCCCCCGAACTCCCACCGATGTGCTTCCCATTTATACAAAATCAATCACAATGACACCACCAACTTGTAAATAAAGAACAATTACTAAAAAATAGGGCAAGAACAAGAATAACCATAGCATTTATTCATTGGAAGGCAAAATTGACCAACTCCAGCTAGATCTTTATTTCCTCCAACTATCCAGAGCAATCCCAAGATTAAAACAGAATCATAGAATTTTGGATTTAGAAATGATTTAAATGCCATATAGTCCAACCCATACTAGAATAAGAATCCATCCACCAATATATTTAATATGTCACTTTCAAATCTTCAATTAAAGGCTCCTGTAATGGAGAATGCTCTGTTTCCTGGGGCAGTTAGTGCATTTAACTTTTAGATAGCTTGAATTATTGTGTTCCTAAATCAAGGTTAAATCTGATTTGCTGGCTTCTACTCAATGCTCTGCCCTTTTAAGGCCAACGAGAACATATTTATTTCCTCTTCCACAGGATTTTGTTGTTTAGTAATTTTTGGTCATGTCTGCTTCTTCATTATCTCATTTGGTGTTTTCTTGATGAAGATACTGGAATAATTTGTCATTTCTCTCTTCAGTTCACTTTACAGATGAGGAAACTGAGGCAGAGTTAAGTGACTTATCCAGGGTCACACAGCTTTTAAGTGTCTGAGGTTATATTTGAATTTACAAAAATGAATCTTCCTGACTCCAAGCATGACATTCTATTGACTATGCCATCTAGCTGCTCTTACACAAAAATTTCAATTCAGTTCAATAATCATCTATTAAGTGCCTATTATGTGCCAAGCACTGTGCTAAGCACTGGAGATACACAATAAAAAGAGAAAGTCTCTGTTCCCAAAAGGCTCACATTCTAATGGGAAAAGATAATATACAAAAAGAAGCTCTAAAAGGGGAGTGAGGGTTGCTTGTGGCACAAAAGAGAATGGTTTTCCATGGAGTTAAAGCCAAGCATGATGGAAAATGGAAAGATCTGATCTGAACCATCTATTAAAAGAAAGATTTTTGGAGAACTTTTTTGCTGTACCCTCTCTAGTCTACCTTCAGATACTATGATAGCTATCATGTCCTATCTTCTCCCCTTCAATTTGCTTTTCTCTGGACTAAACATTTCTAGTCCATCTAATCTATTCTCAAATAGCATAATCTAAATTAACTTTCAGCTTCCTCTGGAAGGTCTCAAGCTTATCAATATCTTCCTGAAAATATGGTGCCCCAAATTGACTACAATACTTTAGATGTGGTGGAGTATAGTCATACTCTAATATCCCTAGTTTTATATTCTATAATTCTCTTCATGCAACTCTTACCACACTATGGATTTATATTGAGCTTGTAATCCATTAAATTGCCCAAACCCTTTTTCCCCCCAGAGGCTCCTTATGCTACAAAATTATCTTTAAGATCACATCTAAGACTAAACTGTTAACCCTATAGCATTTCATCTTATTTCATAGGACCCAGTATTCTAGCTTGCTGAAGTATTTTTTAATCCTGATTTTATCAACTTATGTGTAAGAGGGGAACCCCATAGAGTTCCCCTTTCTATCTCCCTTGAAGAATGGATGTGCTTTACTATAGAGGAAGGTGAGAGATACTGGGGAAAGGTTCAAAACAGAACAGAACAAAACATAGAAAACACATTTTCCAATAAGGTGTAAAAGATCCTCAATTACTATGAGTGCGGATTTCTTGGTGGTGGGTCTATCTAGTCTCTTCAAATAGAATTTAGACTCCTTTAGGTCAGAGAATGTATCTTTCACTTTTTTTCATTGTTGTTATAATCTGATAAAACATATAGAATGAATGGAATCAAATGGGATTTTTATTTTTTGTCATGCAATCTGAAATGAATAAACACATGCCTGTAGGAAAAAGTAGGAAATGGCATGGAAATCTTTTTGTTTAAAGTAATACTATTGTGAATCCAAGTTCCTGGGGAGAGCCAAAATTTTTATTCTTCTTGGAAGTCTTGGAATTATTTGAGTCCTTTTCATTCTTACTGGTAAGTAGTTAATTTTGACTTTGAAAGATAGTAGGATGCTGTAACTACATAAATTCAGGAGTTGGGAAGCCCCATGGTATAAGGGAATGAGTGCTGACTTAGAAGTTAGAGGTCTTCAGTTCAATCCTTTCTCTAATGATTTCTACCTATAGTCCCTTGTACAAGTAATTTAAGCTTCCTGGGCCTCTGTTTTCTTGTTTAGTAAATGAAAGGGTTTGAGTAGATGGACTTTGCTGTTCCTTCCAGCACAATATCTACAATCCTAAGTGAGCTAAAATCTAAATGGAGCTCTATAATTGTTTAATTTCAGAACAATTGTAACATGTGTTGACAGTGGTCCTGAGATAGTGGTGTAAGCCCCTGATCAGCCAAGGGGTGAGCTGCACACTTCCCCTGGTGATGGACTGTTAAAATTCTCTTCTCTCTGGCCAGATGCTTCATGAATATGTTCTCAATGTCACAAGAGAGTCTTCAGTGAGAGAATGGGGGTGTCCAGAGCACGGCCATCTCCAGCATTATAAACCAAAAGACTCTAAAGAGAGGATTTCCTTATTGAAGAATCAGTAATGCCCATCTTTTCATACAATATCAAGCATAGGGTTTTATCCTCAGAGGGAAGCCATGCAGAAATCTCTTCAATCTCATTGTTCTGCGTGATTAAAAATCAAATAATACTTCCACCTGAGAAAGAGCTGAGCAGAGTTGTTTACATATTCAAATTTTAATATTTCACAGTTTTGAATATACTGTCCAGTTAATTAAAATAATCCACAAGAGAATTACAATTATACTGGGAGAAGATTGAAAGTATTTAGTTTTATTCTAAAATGAGGCATATGAGCTAAATTGCCTTTTATTCTCTTTAGGCAACTATGCATATTTATTATGAAGCTACTTTGATATAATAAAAATAAGTAAAAGTGAAATCACACTAAAGGATTCATGTTGTATTCACATGTTCTACTGGTTCTTTGATTTTCTATCACTTTTCATGTTCAAATTCATGAACAGATTAAAACTGAGATAAAATAACAGTTCATGTTTATTCTTTTTTCTTGTAAAATGGTTTTTTACATTAAAAAAAAAAAAAACTTTTGGGTTCCAAATTCTATCATTCCCTCTCCCTCGGTGAGATAGCAAGCAATCTAATATAGGTTATGTATATGCAATCATATAAAACATTTCCATATTAATCATTGTGAGCTCATGTTTATTCTTACAGACTGTGATGAGTCCACAATCTTTCTGATAGCTGTATTACTTCCACTGGTACCGATTATAATTGATCATCATGTATGATTATTATCCATGCATTTTCACAAATGCTTCCCAAAAAAATCATAGATTTTTGAGGGTAGAAGCTTTAAAATCTTTAGAAGTTAGATAGTATACTAGGTCTGGAGTAGAGAAAACCTGAGTTCAAATTCAGCCTCCGACACTAGTTGTGTGACCCTGGTCAAGTCATTTAATTCTATTTGCCTTAATTTCCTCATCTGTATAATGAGCTGGAGAAGGAAATGACAAACTATATCAGTATATTTGCCAAGAAACCCCAAATGAGGTCACAAAGAGTTGGCATGCCTGAACAACAATAATTTGTTACAGATGGGTAAACTGAGGTTCAGAAATGTGAAGTTGCCAAAGTTCACACAGGTAAAAAGTGACAGAACTAGGATTTGAAACAACTCCTCTGACTCAAAATGTGGCACTTTTCCCACTGCATCACACTGCCTTGATGGACCCTCCTCCCCAAATACTGAAGATCTTCCTTTGGTTCTTTTGAATTTATCCTAGTTTAGAACTCAGGGTATCTATCTTTTATCCTTCACTCATTCACTATGCCACCTTCTTTTCTGGTCCTATATGTCTTAGACAATTTCTTTTATATTATTTCCCACATACAAGTTGTGATTGGTACTATGTTGTAACCTACTTGTACTTCTATTCAATTACTTTATGGATCAATATTATTTTCATTCTTTAAAGGTTTGTGTAGTCTATGATTTTCAGTCATAGAACATCTTCGGCAGAATATTAAAAGTGAACAGTTGGGCTTTGATGGAAAGAAGACTCCTGGAATCACTGAAAGCATAATCTCTCAAATGTGATATAGCCTACTCTTCTTCTCAATTCCGGGCTCAACTGACAGTCCATCTTTAATGTCTACCCAAGATCTAAAGCAAAACCCCAGCATCTAGTTTGGGAAAGATCCTGGAGGCCACTTAATTTATACATGGTCAACATGATCACATAATAAGTATGAGGACCTCCAGTGATAAGTCTATATGGATTTCCACACTCATTTCACATTACTGCTCATCATTCACGTTTAGCCCAGCCAAAATGCATTGAGTTTCCTAAACCCAGTTCTTTCTTTGGACCCTTGTATAACCTGTGCCTGCTTCCTGGAATGTACTTTCACTTCATGCTTGTCTCTTGAAATCTTTGCTCCATTCAAGGGTCAGGCCAAGTCCTACAAAATATCTTACTTGACTATATACAGATTGTAATACCCCCTATAAGAAATTCCTTGAGATCAAGGATAGTTATCCTTTTTTGTTTTGTGTCTCTAGGATTAATTGCAGTGTTTTGCATACAGATGAATAGGATCCTAGACCTAGGACTTCACTTCAGATATAATCAGCAACTCATTTTATAGATAAAGAAACTGAGCATTAGAAAAATTGTCTCTTTAGTAGGATCACACAGGTAATAAGTGCGAGAGTATGAGATTGAAATCAGGTCCTCTGACTGAATCCAATAATGTTTCCACTGTACTACATATTTTCTCTCATAAGTACGTATTTTGTGAATGTTTTTGAACTGAATTAAGCTGACTGTCCAGTTAACTATATGCCTTGATCTGAACAATATGTATTTTTCATCCATTTGGTTTTTCTTATGTGGATAGCCACATTATGACTTTTGAATGGCTGTTTATCTCAGTTAAGAGATGCTATAGCATTTTCAGCATATTGCCCTAAAATAAGAACCTATAAAGAGTTACCCTACCTATTGAGTTATATTTGGACTCTTGGTAGGTTTTTCCCATAAAGGTTGTGCACATTTTTAATGAGAATTTGTTTTATTTTTGAGTTGATATTGTTCAGAGGACTGTCAGACAAAGTTGTGATTGATTATATTCATCATAGAATTTTATGCAATTTTAACATTTTCAGGAGATGAAACATTGCTGAAGGAAATACTTTTGGAGATTCTATATTCTTTGTATTGCCAAATCTTTTTTGGTGTGTAGGCATGGGAGACAATATACTTATTTGAGGGCATCTGGGTGATGTATTGGATAGAGTTCTGGTCCTTGAGTCAGAAAGACCTGAATTCAGATCCGAACTCAGATATCAGCTGTGTGAGGACAAGTCACTTAACCCTGTTTGCCTTATTTTCTTCTTCTATAAAATGAACTGGAGAAGAAAATGGCAAACCATATCAGTATCTTTGCTAAGAAAACTGCCAACACAACTCCAAATGGGGTCATGAAGATTTGGACATGACTAAAAAACTATTGGAAGAATACTTATTTGGTATATATATAATTACCAGATCAATAGTCAAGCACTCAATTAACCAGCAAACATTTATTAAGTGCCTATTATCTTCCAGGAACTGAGGATACAAAAGAAACAATGGAAATAGTCCCTAGTTATAAGGAATATTGGTAGGAGAAAGAAAAATGCACAATATGGATGTATACAAGCACAACACAAAATGATTTTGAAGACAAAGTACTATATATGGCAAAACTATATAAATTCAAAGTGAATAGATAAAGAATAGATACAGATATTCACATAATAGATAATATTATTATATTATCAGATAATAGATAAAGTGATTTGAAACCAAAGATAAGAGAAATCATTGAGGGGTGGGATGATTAGCAGCAACTTGATAGGAGAGGTGATAGTTGAGCAGTATCTGGAAGGATGGGTAAGCTATGGTTAATAAGAAAGAAAGAATGATAAATGTAGAGGTTAGAGGTCATTTATTCTCATCTTCATTTAATTCATGTAGGAAATGGTCTTGAACTAAGCTTTGGAGTAAACCCCTATATTTGGATGTGAACTTGTAATCAAGATTCTATGTTGTTTCCTTGATGCTCAGAGCCTATACCTAAGCATGTTCCTAATCCTTTATGAGCAACTTCATTGAACAAAATTAAACAAATCATTTGGATGTCCTTATAAAATAATTCTGAAGGATTCTTATGATATCTCAACATTTGACTCCATTTCTTTGTTTCACCACCACTCAAACATAGGTGTTATTAGCAGGCCTTTCCCTTCTAGATTATAGTTATTTTGACTGACTTGGTCCATAGTAATGAGATAATTATAAGATTGTAGATGAACAAGATATTTTTGGTCAAGTAGATCTTAGACCTTTTTCAAATAAGACCACAAATACAGCAGTATTGGAAGGAAAGCTACTATTGTCAGCCTTGTGGCTATTAAAGAAGAACTGGAGAGAGCATTGTTGGTTCTAGTTATGAGACAAAGCAATGTATCTGCACAGATTTGTTTAATTTATGATATAATCTGAGTATAAAAGTCCCTGACTTTAATGAGGAGAAAGAATGTGAATCTTTTTTGAATGCAGATAGTCTAAATTATATGAATGCAGAGGCCTGTCCTTATTTTTAAATGCTGAAAGGAGTTGAACAAAAGTCTATGATTCCCCTCCTCTCTGTATTTCCTCCACCCCCACCCCAATTTGACATTGGATTTAATTGTATATTTGGGCTGAATGTGGATTGCAGGGGAAATAAAGATTTGGCAACCTGTACTCATAGGATGTCAGTCTCTATTTGCAACTGCAAAAAATTAAAGTTCCCATTCCTTTTCCACTGGTTTTGCAAAACAAGTGAATTGTGTTCAGGAAGCACTTAAATGATCTGGTTCAATTTCCAGTCATCACATTTCCACAAATTTTGACTGAGAAAATATTATAAATTTATTTGTCAAATTCTGCTTTCTGGACTTTTTCTTTTGCTATCTATTCCTGATCAATAAGTACTGCTGACTGAAGGATGTTTGCCAATATTTTTTTGCTTTGAATAGAAGAGTAAAAGTGCTATTTGTGATACTGTTAGACATTTCTTAGATCCATTAGAATTCCTTACAGTGACTAATTGACTGGTAACAAATAATGATTTTTTTCTTCCATAGCAAGTAGCTCTCCCTGGGGTTGGGATGGGGGTGGCAGTTCCCTCAGTTGGATTATTGCTGGTTGAGGAATGAATTGTGCTCTAGGAAACTACAAAGATAATGATTTACTGATAGTTTAGGAAATGCCCCAGTCATAAGGTGTTGGGGAAGGAAGATTGTCTTGGGATAGGCTTCTAAATTTCCCACCATTTGGCAAAGCCTTATTGTCTTTGACTTGCTAAACTATGTCAATATAGCACTTACCCAAAAAATATTTTAAAAAGATAATCATCTAATTTTTTACTTTGTAATGCTCATGGCTGTAATTCAGTTTTCTCATACCATGGAAGAGCAATCTTGGATGTTACCAACTTTTTCAGGAGTTTTGTTTATTTTGATTTTTGTTTTTCCTTTAAAAAATTCATTCTGATCTATTCCTCTCCTTAAGTTAGTCGGGGTAAATGCCTGATGCTAGACTGAAGTTAATCATTCAGGTAGCCTCCTCTTGATTCCCTGTACTTCATTCCCCTTTAAGTTCCATGGAGTCACAGTGACAAAATCAAAATTTGAACTTCGATTTTCTGGGCTAACAGGAAGTGCTTTCTCCCTCTCCTCCTCTCCCCCTCCTCCCTCCCACTCTGCCAGGTAGAATATGAAGACTAGCCTATACTCTATTTGGGAAGCTAGGACACACATATAAGAAAATTAATTAACCATAGCATATCAAGAACACATACATGTTTTGAAATCATAGGAGGGAGAAATCACTGAAGGATAAGGGTTAGTTTCATAGAGGAGATGGGTAAGGATAAGCAAAGTGCGAGGGAAAAGGTAATAAATCTAGAGCTTAGAAGTCATCTATTCTTATTTTCACATTTTATTGAAATAAGAAGGGAAATTTTTCGAGGTCACATCTTTAGTAAGTTATAAAGCCAAGATTCAAACTGAAGTCCCATGATCCTAAGCCTAGTGTTCTTTCCACCAATCATTCTAACAGGTAAGCCAGAAGGGTGTAAAGCATAAAATAATAGTATAGAAGAAATTCAGTATGGTAGAGGCAGGAGGTGATATAATGGGCTAAGTGTTAGACTTGGAGTTGTGAACCCTTGAGTTCAAATCCTGTTTCATATGCAGGGTGTGTGACTTTGGGCAAATCATTTATTCTTTTTGTGCTTTGGGTCCCTTATCTGTAAAATGAAGGGGGCAGGGTTGAATTTAATGTTCTCCAAAGTCCCTTCCAACTTTAATCTATTATGCTAGGGTAGGAGTATTTTAATGATAGTGAACAGATTTGGTAGATGATTTGGGTAATGAAGCAGTAGAATATTAGATGTTGGAGAGATAGGTTTGGGCTAGGGGAGTCTAAAACCCTTAATATTGTGATACGGGAGCTACCTACCAGTGGCTGCTGGAGGTCTAACTCAGACCTGTAGAATGGATCTCTTCATGTGAGAGGATGATGATGATACAAAGACACTGAGAGGCAGTTGTGTTCTCTGACATCTCTCCTCTTCCCTCTTGCCTCCAATTTATTTCATTCCCAATCCACAAGGAACATCTGCATTAGTAAAAGGCTGCTTTGCAACTCCTTCAAGTGTTATGATCCACAACTGTGGAGGCGCTCGGAGAATTGACCTGCCCCTTTACCCAGGCATGGTCCTTAACATGTTAAGAAAGGGTCTATTTTATTTTTGTCTTTAAATACCCATTACTTAGCTCAAGAGTGGAATAAAATAAATACCTAATTGATTATTGATGCTTGAATGACAAAAATTAGCTCTGTACTTTTGCATATATATATATATATTTTTTTTTTTTTTTTTTGGAAGTATCATGTGGTAAAACCAATGTAAAGGTTTGAAAAGCTTGAGATTTATTTCAAGACCCAAGTTTGAGTGGGAGACATTATGTAATGTTCTAGAAAAATTAGGTAGGGAGTATTGTATGATTTAGGTTGGTATAAGGAAAGCCTAGAGTGGGAGATAAATGTAGGCAATGTTAGCTTTCAGATAACCATAATCACAAAACACTTTATGTTTCTTATCATGTTATTTGATCTTCACAACAGCCCTAAAAGAAGTAGAACCTGTAGATGTTGTGATGTCATTTTATGGATGAGAAGAATGAAAATATGGGAATTAAAATAATAAAAAAAGAAGTGGATTTAGAATTAGAGAATCTGATTTCAACTCTCAGTTCTGTCTACATGATGACTGAGAGGTTAATCCTTTCATCTCTCTTTAGTGCTTAGCACAATATCTGATACAGAGTAGAAACTTAATGAATTCTATTTTTTACTGATCTCTCTTCTCTAAAACAAAGAGATTAAACTAGATGGTCTTTAAAGTCTCTTCCCAGCTTTAGGACTAATTCATTTCAATTAAATAAACATTTATTGGGGCAGCTAGTTGGTGTGATAGATAGAGCACCAGCCTTCAAGTCAGGAGGACCCAAATTCAAATCTGCCCTCAGTCACTTAACACTTCCTGGCTTCAATCACTTAACATTTCCTGGCTGTGTGACCCTGCTCAAGTCACTTATCCCCAATTGCCTCAGCAAAAAAGAGAGAGAGAGAGGAGAGAGAGAGAAAGAGAGAGAGAGAGAGAGAGAGAGAGAGAGAGAGAGAGAGAGAGAGAGAGAGAATAAACATTTATTAAATCCCAGGCTCTGCTAAGTTCTGTGGATACAGATTTGTAAAAAAATATAGTCACTGCTTTCAAGGAGCTTACAATCTAAGGGAAGAAAACTGCATGAAAGGAAGCTGAAAATAAGAATAGGAGACAGGGGATATTCAGAAGAGGGACATGATGTTCTATTGAGTCAAAACCAAAGCAGTCTCACATAAAGTGAAGAATTACCTAGAAAGATGCTGTGATTTGCCCATGGCCAAGCAGATAGTTAAATATAAGAGGAGGGATTTGAATCTACTTTTAGATTCCAGTTCTGGCAGAGTGTTTACTCTGTTAGATGTCATTTACAAAATGTATCTTTTGGGGAAATTGGGATGAAGTATCATGAAGGGGATTGGCTAAAGGAATATCTTATGGAATGATCAGACATTAGGTTTATGTACTTGTCTGTAATAGTGTACAGTTGTCAATGACAGGTCAGGGACAGGAAGAGAGAAAGTAAGATAGCTTCTATTTTAGTTATTTTAGCTCCATTTACTTGGAGAAATAAAGAAATAACCTGTGTCATGAAGAGGAAGCTCAGTGGAAAGAGAGAATTAGAAGTGGCTTTTAGGCCTGATTCTGCCTCTAAATAATGGTGTGACCTTGAACAAGTCACTTAAATGTAATGTTCCTGTTTATCAGCTGAAAGGGATGAATTAGATGATTTAAGATCCTTCTAACTTTAAAGTTTTTAAAGGTTTCCTATAAAAAAATGATCATGAATTGAACTTTGAAGGAAGCTAGGGATTTTGTGAGGTAATCATGAGAAGAGAGAACGTTTCCTGTAAGGGGGAAGAAGCAGTCTGTGCAAAGGTATGAAGGTCAGAAATGGAAAAGCAAGTTCAAAAAGTACTAAATAGGCTAGTTCAGTGGAATATTGAAGAGGAATTAAATGAAACAAGTCTGGAAAGTTAGGCAGAAACTAGATTGTGAAAGGCTTTGACTGGCAATCTGAGGATTTGTATTATATTCTAGAGTCAATAGAGTACCTTGAACAGAGTAACCACAGAGTCAGACCTGAACTTTAGGAATATTCTTCTGGCATATATTTTGAGGATGGATTAGAGAGGAAGGAGCCTGAAAGATGGAGGGGTTCAATTAGAAGACTATTTCAATAGTCCAAGTGAGAGGTGATAAGGCCTTGAATGTAGTTGTACAAGTAGGAGAGAAATGAAGAAATATATTGGGGAGGATGATAATAATGGTAAGAATAGGATTATCTTAAATATGACAATCAACTTGAAAGTGGCAGTTCATAACTCCAGTGGCTTTTAAAAATTCAAATTATGTGAAATGAATAATGAGATTGAAGAAGTAGACTGATACATGCCAATCTCTTTGGAAACCAAATGCCAAAAAAAAAAAAAAAAAAAAAAAAAAGTAGGGGGGTGGGGTAAGAGGAAATTTAGCAAAATTCATGTATAAAAATGAGTCTATATACTTATTTGTGTATATATATATGTATCATCACATCCATACTTTAAAATTTTTATACAATAATATTTAGCATGTTTCCTTTCGATACTTTGTATTTATTTTCAAAAATCTTTTTTCAATAGTATTTTATTTTCCCAATATATATAAAGATAACTTTCAGTATTCATTTTTGTAAGATTTTGTGTTCCAGTTTTTTCTCCCTTCCATTCTTACCTCTCCTCTACCTAAGACAGCAAGCAATCTAGTATAGATTATACATATATACCTTTTAAACATATTTCCACATTTGTCATGTTATACGAGAAAAATCAAATGAAAAGAAAAAGCCCATGAGAATGAAAAAGCAAACAACAACAAAAAATGTGAAAATACTATGCTTTGATCCACATTCAGTCTCCATAATTCTTTCTTTGGATATGGATGACATTTTCCATCCCAAGTCTATTGGAATTGAATGAATCATTGCATTGCTGAAAAAAGCTAAGTCTACTATAGTTGATCATCAAATAATCTTGCTATTACTGTGTACAATGTTCTCCTGATTCTCTCACTTCAATCAACATTAAGGCTTTCCAGACTTTTCTGAAATCAGCCTGCTCATCATTTCTTATAGAGTAATAATATTTCATTGCATTCGTATACCATAACTTATTCAGACATTCCACAATTGGTGGGCATCCACTCAATTTCCAATTCTTTGCCACTACAAAAAGAGCTGCTACAAATATTTATGCCTATTTTTTAATGGCTATGTATGGATTCAATTATTTCTGGAGATTTCAATGAATCATAGAACTTTAAACTAGGAAATCTTCTAGTCCAACTCCTTTATATTATTTATTTTTCTTGAAGTTTTATTAGTGACTTTTGTTTTTGCACCAGTCATTTCCAGACATATCATACTTTATTCAACCTTTCTTCAAATGAAGAAGGGATATCCTCTGGATTTCTGAAGTTTTCAAGGTCATTCCTAGGTTAATGATTGTGAGAGTAGAGATTAGTGTTTTATGTCTATATTGGAAGAAGAGTGGAGTAGATGTGAAAGTGGGAGAGACAAGAGCTCTTCCAGCTGTTTTTGTTTTTGTTTTTAATTACTGAGTCTTTTCAGTGGGTGCTTCTGGTTTGTAGCTTGAAGAGAGAAAATGGATGCTGCCAATCCCATTTCAGATTGCTGAAGAAAAAAGTGTTGGGAAGAAGTCAAAATGAAATGAGCTGGCAGTCTTCATAATATCTTTATTCCAGAGATTGTCTTTTGTCTCTTTTTGTATCCTTAGTACTTAGCAAGATGCCCAGAACATTGTAGGCACTTCATAAATGTTTAACTGATTGATTGCTATAATTAGAGAACTTCTCCTTTGAGTAAGATCTGCAACTCTCTCCTGATTTTGCTGTCTTACCTCCTGCCAATAGGAGAACTCCTTCATTCTCAATTGTCTGGGATATTTTCCATTTACATTCTTTAATTTCTATTTCTGATTTAGCTATCAAATTGGATAAATAGGTTTTCCCTGCCCCCTTAATTGTTATTGATAGGAAGAATCATTTCTTGGATTTAAGGTTTGGGGCCTGATTCTCCCTAATTAATGAAACAGGGATCAGAAGTTAGCTTGATCCTGAAAACCACTATTTCATAAGCTAATAATATTTAAGGGACTACATACATATAATTCTACATTTGTTTTCTTTAATTGTTATGTGTGCTCATCTTGGAACTGGTACTTGATGGAAAAGGAATCAAACCTTAGAATTAAAGCTTGAGGCCCTAATCCTCCTGCCAATTAATGTAATAGGGATCAGAAGTTAGCTTGAACCTGAAAATCATATTCCCTATAATAATATTTGAGTAGATGAATATGCCTCCAGTTCAGTACCTCAGTACCTCCAGCTCAGTACCTCACTCTCTGAGGAAAGCAAAATTACCAATTTTTTCTGTCTTTTTTCCTTGGAGAAAGATGGATGGAAAAGAAACT
Organism: Sarcophilus harrisii; assembly: GCF_902635505.1. Classification (NCBI taxonomy): domain Eukaryota; kingdom Metazoa; phylum Chordata; class Mammalia; order Dasyuromorphia; family Dasyuridae; genus Sarcophilus; species Sarcophilus harrisii. The sequence goes on along the minus strand of NC_045427.1, from coordinate 113,385,901 downwards.
AGAGATGAATTTTCTGCCTCTCTTCAAGCTATACAATAACACACTCTTTCTACATGTGAGTGACAGTCCTTGCTACACTTTCATTTCTGGCATAAATTTAACTTTATCATGATTTCTCAGAAAAATTGTAGCAGTTTGACAGGATTTTGTTTGTAATTTTTGAATCAATTTTCATTAGTGATATATTGGTTTTGAATTCTGTCTGCTTTATTCTTCCGCCATTCTCCAATTAATAAATAGTCAAAGGATATGAACAGACAATTTTCAGATGAAGAAATTGAAACTATTTCTAGTCATATGAAAAGGTGCTCCAAAACACTATTGATCAGAGAAATGCAAATTAAGACAATTCTGAGATCCCACTACACACCTCTCAAATTGGCTAAGATGACAGGAAAATATAATGATGAATGTTGAAAGGGGATTGGGAAAACTGGGACACTGATACATTGTTGGTGGAACTGTGAACAGATCCAGCCATTCTAGAGAGCAATTTGGAACTATGCTCAAAAAGTTATCAAACTGTGTATAACCTTTGATCCAGCAATGTTTCTATTGGGCTTATATCCCAGAGATATCTTTATATCTTAAAGCAGGGAAAGGGACCCACATGTGCAAAAATGTTTGTGGCAAGGGTAGGGGATGGGGGAAAGAGGGGATAATTTGCAACAGAAGGCTTTGCAAGGGGCATTGTTGAAAAATTATCCATGCATATGTTTTGTAAATAAAAAGCTTTAATAAAAAAAATAAGAGTGTATTTATCTCATAAAAGAAGTCTGGCAGAGTGAATTCTTTCTCAAATTTGAGAATGATTTGAATAGTATTGGCATTAATTGCTCTCTAAAAGTTTGATGAAATTCTCCTGTTGCATTAGGAACAAGAATTTTTTTCCTTAGTTCCTTTACTGCTGCCTCTATTTTGTTTTCTGAGTTTGAAGTGTTTTAGATTGGGCATTTTATATTTTTGAAGGCAATTCTTTATTTCTGTGCATTTTTACCTCCTCTCTCTCTCTCTCTCTCTCTCTCTCTCTCTCTCTCTCTCTCTTTCTTCATAAAACTGTATAGTAGCTTCTGATACTTATTTTTCCTAGTTTATTTAAAATTTCACTTTATCCATTTATTATTTTGTTGATTGTTTTCTTTGCCTTATTTTTAATAAACTTTGCAAAAGGTTTTTTAATTTTTTGGTCTTTTCAAATAATTGCTTTTGAATTTTAACATTTTTATAATGTGTAATTTCAAGTGTCTCATCCTTTGTTCTTATTTGGAGTTTAATTGTTAGGTTTCTGATGAATAGTTAGTTTATTAATCTCCTATTTTATTTTGTTAACATGTGGCTTTAGGAACACACACATATGCACACTTTCTGTATTCTTTTAGCTGCATCCCAGAAATTTTGGTATGCTGTCTTGTCATTATTATCTTTCACATAATTATTTATGTTTCTATGATTTGTTCTTTAACTCACTTGTTATTTAGAATTTAATGATTAAGTCTTCATTTATGTCTTTGAGTTTTGTTTGTATTCCCTTGACTGATTATTATTTTTATTGTACTATGGCTTTGTGTGGGACAGTGCAACCCCTGACTTAAAATGACTACTCAGGGATTTCTCAAAGTGAAGATTAGAAGTTTTATTAGAATATCGCAAGAAGCAGGTGGTCTGTTCCCTGAGTGTTCAAAGAAAGAAGACCCATGATTACAGAGTTAGAAGCAATTAAATAGTGAGCCATAGAAACCCATGACTCCCTCCCCTTATCCAGTTAATTTTCACTGCCTGCTCAATGCTTGCTCAAGTGGAGGTAGCAAAGGTTTGTTAAATTCTAGTCAAGCCAATATACATGACTTATTGCAGATGTGTTTGCCTAAGTTTATTATGGTTAGTTTGTTACAATGTTTGCTCATGCTTGCTTGAGCTGATGTGAGCACTCTATTGTAATGTTTGTATAAAGAATTTCATTTTTCCCTATCAGAACTTTATATACTAAAATTTAGGTTATAGGTTCAATCTACCTTAGTTAATGATTTCATGAGAAACCACATAATACCTCACAATAAGGAGACTTATTTAGAGGTAATTAATTGATTAAGCCAGAAGTGTTACAGGTTTCTAAAATAACTAAGGAAACTTAGTTTACCTCAGGCTTTCTCAATCAACAAATAGAGATAGCCAGTTTGGAGGCTTCTGGAATATTTCCAGGCCATTAAATAGTCAGGTTCTTCTCTGAGCAGTTGAGTAAAGGTCATTTATCTCTTAAATGTTTTCTGCTGAAAGAGCAAGTCTTTGATCTTCTTTCCAGAGCCTAATGATTAAACAGACTCTTGGTGCTGAGTTTTGAATTACCCAAAGTTATTATTTTAAGAAGTTCTCAGTTTCCCGTTTCACTCAGCTTGTAAAGAATGTTTATTATTTCTGCATTTATTTGCAATATCTCTATTCCTTAATAAATGTGATGATAAATACATATTCTATATTTGCACATGCATATACATATATTTCTTGGTTATCTCATTAATAAAATACCATAAGTCTTTTATCTCTAGTTTCTTCTATTTTTTAATCTCATTATTTAATGCCTTTATTTAAGGTTTTTTTTTTTTGTTTTTGTTTTTGTTTTTGTTTTTTTTTTAAGCAGGAATGAGTCTATGATTTGTCCAAGGCTTTTTCTACAATAGACTTATGTGGTTTTAATTGCTTTTGTTTTTAATATGATTGTGTTGATTATTTTCTAATTGTGAACTATACTTAGAAACTAGGTATAAATCCAGCTTATTCATAGAGTACTTTATTTATCGATATTTAAGTATCTTTGTATCTTATATAGATATCTAATATAGATAGCTACTTTATTATATCTATCAACATACTTTGTTACATTTATCAACATAGATACTTTATTGTATCGAAATAACAGAATTGAAGGATTTTTTTGGCTAAATGTTTACTTAAAATATTGTTATTAATATTTATACATAGTATCATCTATAGTTACTTTGATTATTCTTCCCTTAATTCATTTCCTTAAATTCCTGGCTTTCAAATATGAATAGTATACTATAAACCTACTTGGATATCAAAATTTTTTTCCCCATTTATTATCAATTCATGTTGTTCATTTTTAATTTTTGTCAATTTTGTTTTTTATTCATTTTGTGATTGGGTTAACAAAGGTTACGAAATCAGCTTTTAGTTTTATCATTTTAGTGATCTTTTTGTTTTCTATTTCATCTAAGAATCTTATAATTGTCAAGATATAATTTTGGGTTTTTAATTAAAATTTTTTTAGATTTTAAAATTGCACATTTAGTTTATTAATCTTCTCTTTTTCTATTTTAATATGTTTTAAGATTTCTTGCTAAAATGGCTCTTACACGGAACAGCTAACTTCTATTTGGTGTTGAAGGGGTCTCTTGTCTGTGGAGGATAGGATGAGTTGAAGCATAACATGGTTAGGTCTGGACATCCATAAATGTATCACGAGAGCCCAGGGTACTTGAGAGAGAAATGAGACCCAGAAAGATAATACATTTAGGGGAAGGACCACAAAAGATCCATTTCACATATTGCAAAATTTGGCCCAGAGCCCAAACTTATCCATCCTTTCTCTATAAATTGCTATTTAAAACAAAACTACAGGGGAAACAAGAGTGTTTTCTTGGCCCCTTAAATATAGCAATTAGAGGGAAATAAATTGATCCTTCTAATTAATCCTGGCAGTGAATGATGCATTACAGCTGAGAACAAGGCAATCTAGCATCACCCCAGAGGCAGTTTCTGTAAAAATGGATGAGATGAAATGTGGAGAAGAAAAGCCTGTGCCCTTTAGGATTTAAAAATGGAAGCCAAGTACAACAAACCCCTGGATTATGTGCATTAATCTTGGAGACTTTTAATTCTCTGTGTCTCAGAATCTAAGAAGACACCATTCTCTGCCTTTGAAAGGAAAACAAATTGCAGGCATAGCTTCTGAGGGATATGTTTTACATATTTATTAAGTGGTAGAAAATATTGCAAAGTTGCTGGCTGGCCACTTCACTTTAGCCGTAGGGTCACTATTTAATTTAGGCCTGAATGAACACACACTTGCATAGGTTATATATCCCTTAATCCTCTTTTTTCCAAAAATTTTTCAAAACATACATATACTGAGTATATGTATATTATTATTCATTGTACTAGCAGAAATTTAGCTTAAGAAATGACACAATAAAAAACAGCTAAGAAAATCCTTGTTGATTGATATGGATGCCAATCTGTTTTTATTTGAGGAAAAAGAGACAGAGATTATGTTATTTGCCCAGAATTCTAGAGTGAGTATCTACTTATTACATGAATTTATATAAACTCAACTCTTACTGATTGCTGGCCCAGTCTCTAACTATTATGCAATCTATCTGTGCCTAAGGGAGAGAAGGGGAAGGATAAGGCCTAGGGAGAAGGAGAGGTATATAGTTTGTCCATTTCTATGGCATTACTCACCTTCCATTTATCATTTAATAAAACTGCCTGTTCAACTATAACCACACTTTCCTCCCTTCCCCATGTCACCTTTGCAGACAGAAAAATATTTTTGCATTTCTCTTTTCCCCCAAATACAAAAATTACAGAAAAAAGGAGTTAATCCTTCTGGCTTCTTCTGACAGTAAGTGTTATGTCATGGTTAGGAACAGAGCAGCCTAGCATGGCCACAGATATAGTTTCTTCCAGGCTTAGATTGGAATTGAAATAATTCCCAGGCTGCTGAACAGTCAACTCTGTTTTTTTTTTAATCTGTTGCCTCTGAGTGGCAGATGTAAAGTAAGAAAAGTTTCAGGGCCTACTGAGCAAGTTTGATGGGATAGGAATGACAATCATTAGAGACTGACTGAGGTTTATTGTCTACCTGGCTCTGAAGTTACTTTTAGAAGACTTCTGTCAGCTTGTCAAAAGCAGAATCTTGAAAATAGAAGGAAATAGGTTCCCAGTTTTCATGTATTGTAGTGATAAATACCAGAAAAGATTAGCCAAAAAATTCTAGGAGTTCGTTGAATTGAGGTACTCTTAAAATGGTCCTATGATCATGTTGCAGTTGTATAAGGACAACAGGAAACAGAAGAGTGGCTATGATGGGATTTGCCACCAAATGTTGGGAAGAGGTGTTATGGATTCCAAAAGTATATTGGGGTTACAGACTGATGTCACAGGTTGTCTCAAAAAAAATTTGTAGGCTTAAACTTTCTCCTAATCAAGGGACAAAGATATTATTAAGCTACTGAGGACAGGATAAATCCATTAAGATTTTTAGCAAAGAAAGGGGTTTTTAGCAACAACTAACTAGGAGGAAGATGCATTAAGACTTGGCAAGCTCCCGAGGAGCCCTCAATTCCATAGGGTGGGAATTTATCCTTCTAACCCTAAAAAGAATTTAGAGAATTAGCTATAATAAGGAAAAAGATGCCACAAGATGGGGTTATGCCATTGACTGGCAGATTAACCCTAAAAAGGAATTAGGGTTCTAAGACCTGTTTGTGAGTTAGTGAGGTACAGGTAGGTTCTTTTAGAGGGAAATATGACCTAGATAGGGGATAATGTTGACATCATATCTTGGTTTTTTTGGAATTAACTGTGGAATTATGATAGTTTTGTCAATGCAAAGAATTAGGCTGAGAATTCAAACTAGGGTGTGACTGTAATAAGATAACTTCACTTAAAGAACAAAAGACCTAGTCAAAAATCAAAAGATCCACTTATAATCCTGTCAGTGTTCCTACTAGCTTGCTTCTGGCAGTAGCTAAACTTTCAGATTGTTTACAATAATTCAGGCTTTCTCAGGGATTGCAACTTTCTCACAATTCATCATTCCCCCCTCAAGGAATTGAAACCCAAATTCATTTGAGGCAAAGGGAGGAACCTCTCATCTTCTGGAGTTTCTTCAGGATGACAAGTGGGGTAGAGCTGGCCCTGCCTAATTGAGTTCAGACTGAGGAGGGGAGTCTTGAAGATGGTGGCAGCAGCATCCAGAGGGTATAGGAAGTTAATGGTCTGGAGTTTGGAATATACAAAGCTTACCAGCACTGGGGAGAAAAGAATTAACTTGACCGGGGAAGTGGAGGATAACAACAACAACAACAATAACAAAGAAAGGCTAGGATGAACAGACCTAATTGTTTGAGGAATGAAAATAGGTTTCACAAAGGATTAGAGAGCATTCTTTCCCAAGTGAGTAGCTTGGTGTAGGCCAAAAAGATGTTCCCACTGACTTGGCTCTGGCATTAGAACTTGGCCTGAGAGTGTTTGAAACCATCCAGAAAGGAGAAAGGGCGTATCCTCTTTCATAACCACAACTTGTTCAGCCACTTGTTCAGATGATGGGCATCCACTCCTTTTCCAATTCTTTGGCTGTTTTGCCAATGAGATGTTTCACATTTTCTTCCATTTTTTTTCATTCTTTTTTTAGTTTGTTTGATTTTTGCTATCTCACAAAGTCATTAGCTTCCATTCACCCTGTCCTAATTTTTGTGTGATTTTCTTCAGTTATCTTTTGTATCTCTTTTTCCATTTGGTTTATTCTACTATTTAAGAAGTTGTTTTCTTCAGACAATTTTTCCCTTCCTTTTCCAAAGTGACTCTTTCATGCATACCTCTCATTTCTTTTTTCATTTTTTCTTCTACCTCTCTTATTTGTCTTTTGAAGTCTTTTATTAGCATTTTCAAGAAGCCTTTTTAGTCTTAAGACCCATTTATCTTACTCTTTGTGATTACTTCTGTGGACATTCTGTCTTCCTTTGTGTAAGGAGAGTGGAGGTAGTTATTGATGCTACAATTAATTTTATCTCCAAATATGTTAAGCAGCCTGTTTTTCTTTGGCTTAAAATGGACTTACATATAAGATGACATTATGTTTATGGGAGAATACAGGGGGAATATTATGCTTTTAGGTAACCAATATTTGGCAGCATTCTCAATTTTCTTTTTTTCCTTTTGAGTCCTAAGATTTTAGAATAAAGGAAATGCAATTTAACAAGCATTTATCAAGTGGCCACTGCATTTAGGTGTAATAAAGAATTACTGCTAGGCTCAATGGTGCTCATTTTTCCCTCTTCCACTAAAGGACCCCTAGTTTAGAGATCTTGTATGGGGACAGGTTCAATACAGGAGAAACTTGGTCCTTAAAACAAAAACAAACCCTCTCCTTCCCCCCAAATTCTACCCTTTCAACCTTACCTCCCATGAACACAAACAGGAACTTTGGGAAAAAAAACATTTTAAATTTAGATTTGACTCATGTCTAAGATCTCTCCAAAAAAAGAAGAAAATTACTTAACATGCAATATTGATTATATATGTGAAAACTAATTATTATCTCCACAAAAATTCAGTCAGTCAGACAGGTGACATTTATTAAGTGCCTACAATATGTCAGACTCTGTGCTAAGTGCTAGGTATACAACAAAAGGCCAAAGACAGTTCTTATTCTCAAGGAGCCCATAGTCTTGCCACAGACATGAAAGATTCACAAGAATGTACTGACAAAAACTTAAATAGGAAGCAAAATCTCTGTGAGTATACTTAAAACCTCAAATCATGAGATGTTTTAAAGCTTTAAAGAATGAGGATTTCACTTTAGACTTGGTTCTATAGTGTTTTACTCATGGCTCATGTTTTCTGAAAAGCCAGACTAGAGGCTGGGATTTGGAGACCTTATCTAAGAAGTTTTGTGGCACTTGTAAGGGGGTTCTTCCCATGGTGCAAATTGGCATAGACTGAGGGACCCAGAAGTTCTTCATATAGAGGCTATTTATATTGGTGGCAAAGAGAGCCTAATTTTTGTGTGTGTGGGCAATATTCTATGACTATTGTTCTTCCTGGCCTGAGGAAATATCTTTGCAAACAGCTATTTATGTTTATTGATACACATAAAGAAAAGGAATTTAGCAAAATCACACATTATTGTGATCTTGTCTGATAATGTGTAAAACATTCCATCCTAGTAATGCTCCTCTTCTCCATCTTGAACAGGGAGATATATTTCATTTTTCTCTGGCAACATGTTTCTTAAAAACTTAAAATTTGGCTTCTTTAAATCAGTCTTTTACTTTACATAGTTCTGGCCATTGTATATTGTTCTTTTTAATCACCTTATTTTGCTCTGCATCATTTTGTAAAATTTTCCCTTGGTTCTCTGATTTCCTCATATTTGTTTTGACCTTTTATTATTCTGTATGCAATTTTTCATTATCACACAGATATTAGACTTTCATGTCTTTTCCTTCCAATGGAAAATGCTCACTAATGGAATAACTGAATTAAAGGGTAAGAAGAGCTTATTCACTAATATAATTTCAACTTGATTTTTGGAATGGTTATATCAATTCATAGACCTACTAATGATGCTTTTCTTCCTAAACCTTTGCAACACTTCCTCCAAGTCAGCATGGCCAAAAGTATTCATCATTTCTCCCCCCACCCCAAATTTGCCCTTCCTTCCAATTTCTCTAATTGTGTTAATAAAAGCAATATCCTTCTAATTATATAAGCTTGAACCCATAGAATAATTTTTATTCTTCTCTTTCCTTCAGATTAATGAATCTAATCACTTGCTAAGTCCTCTCAATTCCGTTTCTACAATAAGGCTCACCTTTATTTATCTCATTTCTACTTGCTCTTGCATAAACATAGTTCAGATACTTATTATCTCTTGGCCATACTACAAAAAAAAAAAAAAATCAGATATTTTTGTTTCCATTCCTTTTTTTTAGTCCACTTTTAAAAATAGCTTCCAAAGTAATCATACCAGTGCACAGGTTTGAATATATTACATTCCTGCTCAGAAACTTTCAATGGATCTCTATTCCTTATAAGATAAAAGTAAAATGCATATTAATTTAGAAAAAATAAAAAATAAAACTAGAAATAGGGAAAAATAAACTTCCTCAGTCTAGAATTTATACCACCATATTCTGAGACACCATGATGTAGTTGCATGAGTATTGGATTTAGAGGTAGCTAGGTGTTATAGTGGAGAGAATGTCAAATTTGGAGTCAGGAAAGCCCAATCAGGCAATCTTGCCTGAGACATTTATTTAGTTATGTAAGTATGGATCTGTTACTTCACTTCTATCTGCCTCACTTTTTTCATCCATAAAATGGTAGTAATAACAGCTGCATCTACCTACAATTTTGTGAGGATCAAGTGAAATAAAATTTTTGGGGGGCTGAGGCAATTGAGAGTCACATAGTAAGTGTTAAAGTGTCTAAGACTGGATTTGAATTCATGTCCTCCCAACTTCAATGCCAGTACACCAATCTACTGCATCATCTAGTGGTTCCATGAATTGTTGATTTAAATTGCTTTGCAAATCTTAAAGCACCACAAAAGTGCTTAACTCCTGCTATTTGAAGCTGATTGAATCTGGGTTGAGTCCTGGCTCTAATATTTCTTTTCTTTTCTTTTTTTTTTTTTTCTACTTAATAGTATTTTTTTTTTTTTACAATTATATGTAAAGATAGTTTTTAACACTCATTTTTATAAGATTTTGAATTTCAAATCATTTTTCTCTCTCCTTCTTTTAGTTTTCCTCTTCCCAAAACAGCACACAATTTGATATAGGTCATACATCCACAATTTGGCATTTGTTTTCTTTGTGACTTTGAACAAGTCATTGAATCCCTCTGAGCTTCAGCTTCCTTATCTCTGTAAAGGAGTTGAACTAGTTGGGCTTCAAGATCTTTCATCTCTAAATCTATGATCCTATCTTTTCAGCTTTTTTTTTTTTTTCATAGTGCTTTCCTTCAAACACTCTGTGTTTGAAGCCAAATTAGATAACTAGTTGTTCCCAAAGCTGAACATATCATCTTCCTTCTCTGAACATTCAAGAAAGCCATCCCAGATTCTAATGTATATTTTTAGTGGAAGAAAGAGTATTTTTTCACTCCTTTCAATAAGCCAAAGCAGTATGCACATGAATCACATATGAACAAATTTAAATAAATCTCTAAACAAGACCAGGTAAGACTTAAGTTTCAGACTTGAGCTGAAAGATTTTAGAATAGTTATTAGTAATGGTGGTAAAACATGGAGAAACTCTGAAATATGTATAAATAATGACCATAATCTCTGTGTTTACATGAATTGGGCACAATCTTGGGAACTTTCTCAAAGGTCTTTCCCTTGGCTTTCTTTCTTTAATTGTCAGCAAACATTTCTTCCCCCCCCCTTTTCAATAGTATTTTATTTTTCTAAATACATGTAAAGATAGTTTTAAATATCCAGTTTTGTAAAAGCCTATGTTTCACATTTTTCTACTTCCTTTCCTCCCCTCCCCCTTCCCAAAATAGCAATCAATCCGATGTAGATTAAATATGTGCTATCCTTTAGAACATATTTCCATGTTTATTATGTTGTACAAGAAAAATCAGACCAAAAGGGAGAAAATCATGAGAAAGAAGGAAAGAAAAAAACCAAAAAAGGTGAAAAAACTATGCTTTGATTAACATTCAGTCTTCATAGTTCTCTGTCTGCATGTGATGGACATTTTCTATCTCAAATTTATTGGAATTGCCTTGAATCACCACATTGTTGAAGAGAGCCAAGTCCATCACAGTTGATGATCACACAATAGTATTGTTACTGTGTATAATGTTCTTCTGATTTCAGCAAACAGTTGTTAAGTGTTTGTTGAATGCCAGGCACTGGGCCAACTCCTGGGGATGCAAAGAAAGGCAAAAGATCCCTTTTCTCAAGGAACTCACAGTTCAATGAGGGAAACTATGCAAATGATTAGGTATACATGAGTTATGTACAGGACAAATCAGAAACAATCAACAAAGAGAAGGTACTAGCATTAAGAGAGATAGGAGAGATTTCATGAAGATGATAGAATTTTATCTGGTATTTTAAGGAAGCTAGGGATTTCATGAGGGGGTGATGAGGAGGAAGACACAGACATGGGACCTGGAGTCAGAAGAATAGAGTATTGTATACAAGGAACTGGAAGAAGGCCGGTGTCATTGGATCATAGTATTTAGTGTGATGGAAGAATACTGGAAAGGTGGTAGGATCAAGTTATAAAGATTTCCATGCCAAACAGAAGATTTGATATTTAGTCCTGGAGGTGATAGGGAGCCACTTGAGTTTAATAAATGTGTTGAGATTAGGAAAAGTTATGTGGAGAGACTTGTACTTTAGAAAATTACTATTACTTGAGTGAAGGATGGATATGAACAGGTACATATTTGTGGCAGAGAGACCAACCAGACGATTATTTCAATAGTCTAGGAATGATGATGAGGCCCTTCTCACTAGGAGGATCTGCACTAGAGTGGTGGAGATGTCAGAGGAGAGAAGAGGACATATGTGAGAAATATTATAATTGCAAAATCAAAAGATTGGATATGAAAGGTGAGAGATAGTGAGAAATCAAGAATGACACCTAGGTTTAAAGCCCAGATGGCTGAGAATATGGAGATATCCTTCACAGTAATAGGGAAATTAGGAGGAGAGAAGAATTTGAGGGAAAATATGAATGTAGTTCAGGGATGTTGAATTTGAAATAGTTCTACTCCAGTTTTAAATGTCTAATAGATAATTGAATGTTTAAGAACAAGTCAGGATACCCCAGAATCAGCTGGAGTCAGGATAAGCAAAAGTCCTTTGTCTTTATTCTTGGATTGTTCAGGATTGAACAGGATGGAAACAGAATCTCTGCAACCACCTTGTTCCTCATCTACCGCAAACAGTGACTCTGGCTAGTCTTACTCCACCCTCTAGTCCCTCCTACAATCCTCTGTACACACCAATCATTGAGCCAGCATAGGATAGTGGGAAGGACCATTTTCCAAGCATATGCCCATAGAATATTGTCCAATCAGTAATTAGCCCTAAGTGCTTGAACCAACCTCAGTGCATCCACTCAAGAGTTTTAGCCCTCTACAATCTTTAGTACTGTTAGAGCAATTTTGGTTGAATGATTAACTTGTAAACCAGGTTGTAGAGAGTAGATAAAAGAGGGAGAGTAGAGTAAGTGAACACACTTCTTGTAGATTGTCTTCTCAAGGAGTTTATCCATAAAAGGAATGAAAGATATGGGATGACATTGGGGAAGAAAGGATCAAGTGAGAATTTTGTGAGAATGCGGGAAAGACCATCTTATTTTGCAGCTGTGAATAATGAAGTATGGAAACATTTTGGTCTATGAGAGATAGTGAGATAATTAAGTGAGATAGTATAAGTGGAAAAATGAAGATGGGTCAGAGAGCCTTTTGGGTCATCCATGGTTAAATGGGCATGTTCTAGATGAAGGTCCAGAAAAGGAGACTGAGGAGAAGTCAGACAAGTATGAGGAGAAACTGGAGAAAGTCATGTTATGCAAGCCTAAAGAGAGAAGAAGAAGAGGATGATTGACAGTATCAAAAGCTATAGAGAAGTAAAGTATAGAAAGATGGGAATTGATAAAAGCCCATTGGTTTTGGCAATTAAGAGATTAGTTTTGGAGAAAGCAATTTCAATTAAATGATGAGTAAAATATAGAGATAAATTGATTCAACAAGGCTGATGATAGGGAAGGGAGGAGAATATGGCCAAATTATGTATGATAGTCTGGGAAAGAACTAGATATATTATATATATGAAGTCATAAAAACAAATTTCCATATTAGCCATGGTATAAAAAACCAGAAACTCAAACAAAATAAAACAACAAAAATAAAGCTTTTCTCTTTGGAGGTGGATAGGATTTTTCATTATGAGTCTTTTGGAATTGTCTTGGATCATTGTCTTGATCAGAATAGCTAGGTGTTTCAGTTGATCATCTTTACAATATTGCTATTACTATGTACATTCTCCAGATTCTACTCACTTCACTTTTCATGAATTCCCAGGTTTTTCTAAAATAATTTTGTGTAATGGGCTGAGGCTTGAATTGATGCACTGAGGTCCCAAGCACATGAGGCTAAATAGTAATTGGACTACACTCTATTAATATACATGATTGGATAAAGAATGGCCCTGCCCACTCTCTGTGCAAGTCCTGATGTGTTGTATAGGAAATGACGATTTTGGTGGGTGGAGGCAGAGAGAGACAGGAAGAGAGGCTGGGAGAGATTGGGCCTGGGTTCCATGCTTGTAGCTGCTGGTGGTGTGGCTGTTGGTCTAGCTAGTTTCTTGACTCAGCTGCACACATTGCTATTGCCGATTCTCTTCCGCCTCCGATCTTTCTTCACTGAGAATAAAGACTGACGATTTTTCCCTAACCTGAATTCCTGACTCTGGCTGATTTTAAAATACACGGTCTTCACAATTTTGCTCATAGTATTCCATCACAACCATATCCCACAGCTTGTTTAGCCATTCCCCAATTTATGGGCATTTCTTCAATTTCCAGTTCTTTGCCATCCCAAAAAGACATGCTATAAGGTCCTTTTCCCTTTTCTTTGATCTCTTTGGAATAGAGAATTAAGAATGTATTCTTAGGTCAAAGGGTATGCACACTTTTATTTTATTTTATTTCAGAGGTAATTGGGTCACGCAGCTAGGAAGTGTTAAGTGTCTGAGATCAGATTTGAACTTGGGCCCTCTAGTTCTGTTCCTCAAGGTCCCTGGTCTTTTTGTTAGATGTAGTACTTTAACCTCTATTTGTTTCAATTTCTTATCTGTAAAATGTCAAAAAAAAAATCTGTAAAATGTAAATGGGAATAAAAACAGCACCTTTCTTCTAGGATGGTCTTAAGAATAAATGAGGTAATATTTTAAAGCCTTTGTAAACCTTAATGTGCCATATTCATACTACTATTATTATTAATTTCCCTAATCAGAATCACAACCTTTTTTCTATAATTTTTAATGGAATGACTTTTTATATTCATATTACTTATTTGTTTGGAGTTTGTGAACTTAAGTTATATTTTTTTGGGCTAATTTGATATCTAAAATACTTTTTCATATATTATATATTTTTTACTTCTCTGAAAAGCCTTATGAGGTAGGCCAGGCAAGAATAATTATCACTAATTTATAGATAAGGAAACTGAAACTCAGGGAGATTGTATTTTCTCCAAGAAATATAGTCCATAAGTGTCCCAGAAGCCAGCCTTCCTGACTCAGTTCAGGGTTTCCTGCTACCACACTTACCTCCTCCCATCCTCCTTTAAAACTCTTTAACCTTGTGGACATAGCTGTTTCTATTAACATCTTCTGTTATTCTTCTCTTTTCTCTCTCTCTCTCTCTTTTTTTTTTTTTGGTTATTTTTTCCACTTTGGTAATCTACCTAAATACCTTTATTACCTTTGGAAATTTGAAGCAAAGACAATTGCCATTTCAAACTTCCATGAAATGTCTCATTGTGGTTATTCCAAAGAAAAAAAGAAATGTTGTGTTGACTGAAGAAAGGGCTGCTGCTGAGCATGAATGAATAAGTGTACCATTTCAGGAATTTCTGGTCAGACTGATTCTTAGAAATGGCTTTTAGCTTTGATTATAAAGAATCTAAAATTATTCTTCCCTGGTCAATAACAGGGAAGCAATATCTAAGAAGAATGGAATGTACTAGGAAAACCAATTTTGAACATAGTTCCTGATAGTTATTTATTTACTAAACCAGATGGGAAATGCTCTAGTTATGAGGTTAGACGTATGTAGGAAGATCCATTATGGCTTTGATGAGACAATGTACCATTATGTATTCTTTGAGTATTATCATTAGATATCCAGTAATACCTTGTTTAACAGTAACATAGCTTTGTAAGGGCCTATTGACTTTTCAAATTCCTGACACTTGGCTATCAGGAAATACATTTTTTTTTCTTTTTTTGGCAGTATAGCAACACTTTCAACTGTGTCCTAAGTAGTTAAGGACTTGTGATCTATTTTCACAATATTATTGTGTATATTTGTAATACCCACACTGATGAAATCTGAGACTGTCATTGAAATATTTTATTTCATCCCTACAACCTGATGATTAGCTGGGGCAGATAGCTATTTGTAGCAATTAGACTAGGAGTTCTAAACCTTTTTTTTTTTTTTTTTTTTTTGGCATGGACCCTTTTGGATGTATACTCCAACTCTGTATTCCATCTCAGAATAATGGTTTTACACAGAATAAAACAAATAGAATTATAAAAAATTAATTATACTGAAATAATATTAAAAACATATTTTTAAAAATATAAGCTCATGGATCCCATGTTATGAACCTCTCAGCTAAACTGTGGTAGGTCCTAAGGGGTATAATAGGAAGAGGAGAAGCTACTTTGTAGAGATAAGAATAAGATGAAATTTATTCTCACTAAAATAAGAACTGTTCCTGGCATAATATTCTAGCTAGAAATAAAGAAAGACCAAAAGAACCTTAGGATTTATACCCAGAATGAACATTAAATATCATCTAGTCCAAACTTCTCATTATACAGATGAACAAACTGAGAACCGGAAAAGTGGCATAATTTTCACAAGGTAACAGAGGTAGCAGGTGACAGTGTCAGAATTTAAATCAAAATCCTTATACTGCCAATTTATTGATATTTTCACTAGATCATGTTGCCTCTTAACTCCTTATACTTCTCAGTTTGACATTCAAGGAGCTAAGTGACTTTGCTTTAAGCAGTTTTTCTGGCCTTCTCTTTCATTGCTACTTTTTATGCATGGAATACTATAACTAAATCAGAATACCTGTTATTCCCCAAATGCATTCTGTATGTTCTTGACTCTATTCCAAGAGTCCCAGGGTGTCAGAAAAGGGAGAGAACTCAGAGTCCAACAAATGTGAAAATATGAATCCTCTCTATAATATAGCAGGGAATAGTGAAGAGAAAAGTTTATGGAAATCTTTTTAAATTTTATTCAACAAACATCTCAAACAGAATATTGGGGAGATGCAGAATTTAAATGAAATAATCTTTTATCCCATGAAGCTTACAGTCTAATAAGAGGATAAAATAACTGCAAGCAAATGACAGTACATAATTATGTGAAAGGTAAGGTGAGGTTGAAAGGGAGTATGATCAATAAATATGTTATTAATTAAAGCATTATTATTGTTCAATGAATTAACTTAAATTAATATATTGTTTTTGCATCAACCTTTCCCCCAAATATATCCTTTCCTCTTTCCCTTTTCCAGTAAGCCTTCCCTTACATAAAACAATAAAAAAGAGAAGGAAAAAACCTGCCCAACAAAACTAACAATACATTAAATGAATCTGATGATGTATGTGATGTTACATCCCCTTTTGTTTGGTACAATTTTCTTAATAAAGTCAAAGAGACTAAAAGAGTAAAGGACCAACTGCCTAAATGTGGAGGTGATATCAAATTATTCAGATTAGCACCAAACACTGACTTTTCTGTATACTCACCAATAGCTATAGGAGGGATTAGGCTAGTTTGCAAAACCTGATGGACTTTTAGTTTAGTTTTTTTGATAAAAGTTGAAATAGGTCTCCATTTTTACAAAGAGATATGTGACAATGAAAACAAAACTAGAGGTACCCTAACTGTGAAAGAATATCAATGAATTTGTTCAGAAAATGTTTCAAAATTCATTATTTTTTGTTTTAATAAAATCCTTAGATTTATGGCTAAAATTTTCTTTAGCTGATAGTTCTTTTTTCTTAGATATATAAAATACAACTATATGTTTTGCATATCCACAGTTACTATGATTTTATTATAATTAATTTTTAAAAAGAATATATTACATATTGAAATGGCCGTGGGAAGATAGGAACAATAATACCTTGTCAGTAGGACAGCAAAGGAGTTCAACTGTAAAATGAATAGAAATTACATTCAAAACATGACTAAAATTTCCATTCATTTTGACCCAACTAACCCATCACTAGCCTTATACTCTCCCAAAAGTTAAAGACAGAAAAATATCATATAGTGTAAAATATTCATAACATTTTTGTTTAGTGTTCTAGCAAAAATTAGAAATAAATTAGGTGTCTCTCAATTTGAAAATAAGCTAAATCAGTTGTGTCAAAGGAATGTAATGAAATAAAATAGTATTGAACAATTAGAAATAATTACTATGAAGAACTTAGAGAAGTAAGGGAAAAACTTATAAGATCTGATACAAAATGAAATAAACTAAACTAAGAAAACAATGTACATAAATGGCCAAAATAATGTAAATTGAAAGGCAGTAGAAATAAACTAAATGATATGTAATAATAATGAATGAGGTTGGCCCAAAACTATGGATGTAGAATATTACAAAGACTCTAGGTTGCCTTTTCTCTAAACTGCTTTTCTCTTTCTTTTTTTGAACCTTTGTTAGGGAGATAGTTTGATGAGAAGGAAAAAGAGGAGGAATCTATTTGGAAATTAATACCATGTATAAACAAAAGACATTAATAAAAAGAAAATAACATTTACACTGATCACATAGTTTGGATTGTAAGCATTAACTACAAATTCAACCAAAAATGTTAATTTCCCACTAGGTAGAAGGCACGGTACTTGGTAGGTGCTAGAGGTTCAAAGACAGAATAGGGAGATAGAAAACTGAAGACCAGGAATAGGGAAAATAAATGTAAAATGTCTAATGATCACATCATTTTCGGGGTTTTGATTCATCTCTGGAAGCAGTAAATGGGTCTAGAACAAAAACCTGGTCTGCCAACAGCCAATTATTTTTAGTGAAGTAGAGGTTTTGAACAAATACTTCATCCCAGAAATATTTCAATTAGGTACAAGAATAAAGAATAGCGGAATGGTACCTTTTCTGAAGAAGAGATTTGAGGTTCATGGAGAGGCTGCAATTATTCAGTGTTGCCTGATGGGATTATAAAAGTCACAGGATTTTTTCTATTTTCAGAAATGTCATAAATATACCAGGGATATTCAAAATCCTTATTTCAAGTTTACTTCAAAGTTGTAAAAATGTCATTATTCTAACCTAAAGCCTAAAGAATTTTCAGAAAGGATATATTCAGGAGATAATTTTTGCTTTAATTCAATAGATCACTCAGCATCAGTTCGTGTAAGTCTCTCCAGGCCTTTCTGAAATCATCCTGTTGGTCATTTCTTATAGAACAGTAATATTCCATAATATTCATATACCACAATTTATTCAGCCATTCTCCAACTGATGGACATCCATTCAGTTTCCAGTTTTTAGCCACTACAAAAAGGGCTGCCACAAACATTAGTGCACATACAGGTCCCTTTCCCTTCTTTATAATCTCTTTGGGATATAATCCCAGTAGTAACACTGCTGGATCAAAGGGTATGCACAGTTTGATAACTGTGAGCAGGACCAGGAGATCATTATATACTTCAACAACAATACTATATGATGACCAGTTCTGATGGACCAGGCCATCCTCAGCAACGAGATCAACCAAATCATTTCCAATGGAGCAGTAATGAACTGAACCAGCTATGCCCAGAAAAAGAACTCTGGGAGATGACTAAAAACCATTACATTGAATTCCCAATCCCTATATTTATGCACACCTTCATTTTTGATTTCCTTCACAAGCTAATTGTACAATATTTCAGAGTCTGATTCTTTTTGTACAGCAAAATAACGTTTTGGTCATGTATATTTATTGTGTATCTAATTCATATTTTAATATATTTAACATCTACTGGTCATCCTGCCATCTAGGGGAGGGGGTGGGGGGGGGTAAGAGGTGAAAAATTGGAACAAGAGATTTGGCAATTGTTAATGTTGTAAAGTTACCCATGCATATATCTTGTAAATAAAAGGCTATTAAATAAAAAAAAAAGAATAAAAAAAATTCAATAGATCATTCATTTTGGAGTGTCATCAATATGGCCTCCCTTCTACTAGTACCACTCACCCAAACTTTTTCATCTTTTGTAGTATCTATCCTTTTGTGAGTCCTCCATTAAGCATCTGTCCAAGGTGCTAGATGCCACCCTTTGGTTCTTCTGCTATTTCATAGATACTGGTGCAATATTTGAGTTATCCATCCTCCCCCCACCCCATCCTTACAATTCCACAACTTTGGTAATGTTTTTATGCCACTGATAGTTCTTGCTGTCTCCTTTTACTCATACTTCATTTCTCCCTTGTTTTTTGGATTATTCAAAAAATTTAATCAATTGGACGTTTTTCTTTTTGTTCCATGTTTCACTTTCCATGTTCTATGTTTATATTCCATTGTTTCATGATTTGTATATACTTCTCTATGGCATATATAGTGGGATGTGATAATGTCTTTCTATCACCAATAACTTGACATTTGGCCCTTTACTTACTTAATAGTAATATCAGTAGAGAATGTAGGAGTGTTGAGAACAATGTTAGAAAATTGCATGCTTGGTCATCTTTAACAGTATTGTAGTTAATACCCAATCATAAACTAGCTATCTGGAATGGGGAAGCATAGTAACTCATCCTGTCTTCTCTCAGCACAAATTAGAGCTATTGTATGCTCTCAAAGAATACTGCTGACTACTTTGAGATTATTTTCTTCTTATTAATGAAGCCGATTTGGTTGAAAACTTTGTTATCCCTTGAAAAGATTTTTTTGTAGAGGTCGAACTCGTCCATTGACCTTCATCTCTGGTAGAACTAGAGATGAAGAAAATTTAATATTTCCTCTAATCCAAAGAAGGTCTGAGTAAAGGATGTATTTTAGCACGACTCCAGATTGGAATAGAATCATGAGACCTGTGCTTTTAAGACATAGTTTTCTAAGATTTCTACTAGGGCAAGAAAGCAAAGGATTCTTCACTATACTATTTTTCCCTTATTTGTCTTCTCTTGAACTAGAGTCATAGGAAGCATCTGAGCTGTTTACCTTTGATATAGGCAGTAGTGGACAGAAGAACAGTTTGGAAGACAAAGAAAGGACTAGCAATGTCTCTCTGCCTCTTCCCCTCTCCTCGCCCTAACTTTTATCAGTTGGAAAGTTTCTCTGTCTTCAAATGAAAATAAACCCCACTGGACCCTAAAGAGCTCACATATTATCATTTTCTTTTCAGATATTATTGTCACCTATTTTTAGTATTGTTATCAATACATATGAATCAATTTTTAGACATTGTTTTGTTTTCAATGAGCTAAAAATTTCTACTGATATCCTATTAGTGCTTGGCAGTCTTCTTTAAACCTCCCTCCCTTCACCCAATGGAAAGGGTATTGGTCTTTAAATGTTTTGAGTTGTTTTTCATTTCAATAGTTTCTGGTAGGACACAGTCATAAAATTTATAGAGAGAACTGTGGTGGATAGTTGAAAGAATACTTAATCTGAAATTATGAAAAACCTGGATCTGGTTTTTGCCTCAACATTTTCTAGCTGTGTGATCATGGGAAAATCATTTAATCTCTATGGTCTTAAGGTTCTTATTTATAAAATGGAAACAATAAAACCAACTGAATGTCCTTCATAGGTTTGTTATGAGGATTACGCAAGTTACTATTTACAAAGTACTTTTCCACTCTTAAAGTGCTAGATAAATACTATTACTATTAAATATCTCTCTGCATTACAGACGCTATAATTTAATTTTTTATGTGTGTAATAACATGGGCACTTTATCCCTGAAAGTCTGTGTGCTTTAGTGCTCATAGAAGATAGTTGGTGGTAAAGACAGAAAGAGAAGTGCAAATTAAAAAGAACTTATTTTTGTTACTAGCTGGTATGAGGGGAAGGAAGGTCAAAACAATTTAAGATATTTCCTGTATATTTATTTACTATATCTTATCCTTCACAGCCCTATTTGCTATATGTACCTCAGCTACTGAGGTTGTGTGATATCATGGAAAGATCAATGGATTTGTAAATAATGCTTCTACATTCAAATCTTATTAACTCTCACTTAATGCAAGTGTGACATTGGCCAATTTAAGATTCTGGTTTAAGTGTTTCATTTGTATCATTGAATCAGATTATTTTCAAGGTTTCTTCTAGTGTAATCATCCTAGACCAGTGTTTATTTTTTTATTTTTTATTTAATAGCCTTTTATTTACAGGTTATATGCATGGGTAACTTTATAGCGTTAACAATTGCCAAACCTCTTGTTCCAATTTTTCACCTCTTACCCCCCACCCCCTCCCCTAGATGGCAGGATGACCAGTAGATATTAAATATATTAAAATATAAATTAGATACACAATAAGTATACATGACCAAAACATTATTTTGCTGTATAAAATCAGACTCTGAAATATTGCAATTAAACTTGGAAGGAAATCAAAAATCATGGGCATAAATATAGTGATTGGGAATTCAATGTAATGGTTTTTAGTCATCTTCCAAAGTTCTTTCTCTGGGCGTAGTTGATTCAGTTCATTACTGCTCCATTGGAAATGATTTGGTTGATCTCCTTGCTGAGGATGGCCTGGTCCATCAGAACAGTCATTATATATATTGTTGTTAAGTATATAATGATCTCCTGGTCCTTCATTTCACTCAGCATCAGTTCGTGTAAGTCTCCAGGCCTTTCTGAAATCATCCTGTTGGTCATTTTCTTACAAACAGTAATTTCCATAATATTCTATACCACAATTTATTCAATTTCTCCAACTGATGGACATCCATTCAGTTTCAGTTTCTACCACTACAAAAGGGCCCACAAACATTCGTGCATATACAGGTCCCCCTTCTTTATAATCTCTTTGGGATATAACCCAGTAGTAACACTGCTGGATCAAAGGGTATGCACAGTTTGATAACTTTTTTGACATTTCCAAACTACTCTCCAAAATGGTTGTTCTTCCAACTCCACCAACAATGCTCGCCCGTTTTCCCCATCCCCTCAACAATTCATTATTTTTTCCTGTCATTTAGCCAATCACGGTGTGGGTGGTATCTTAGAGTTGTCTTTATTTGCATTTCTCTGATTAATAATGACTGGGAGCATCTTTTCATATGACTAGAAATATTTCAATTCATCTGAAAATTTTCTGTTCATATCCTTTGACCATTTTCAATTGGAGAATGGCGATTTTTTTATAAATTAGAGTTAATTCTCCATATATTTTTAAATGGGCCTTTGTCAGAACCTTTGACTGTAAAAAATATTTTCCCAGTTTATTCTTCCCTTCTAATCTTTCTGCATTAGTTTTGTTTGTACAAAAACTTTTCAGTTGGTATAATCGAAATTTTCTATTTTGTGTCAGCAATGATCTCTAGTCCTCTTTGGTCCCAAAAGTCCTTCCCCTTCCACAGGTCTGGGAGGTAAACTATCCTGTGTTCCTCTAATTTTATTAATAATTTCATTCTTTATCCTAGATCATGAACCCATTTTGACCTTATCTTGGTGTACCGTGTTAAGTTGGATCAATCTAGTTTCTGTATTGTTTCCAATTTTTCCCAAATTTTTTTAAACATGTTCTTATCCCAAAAAGCTGGGGTCTTTGGGTTTGTCAAAGACTAGGTTGCTATATTTGTTGACTGTTTTATCCCTTGAACCTAACCTATTCCACTGATCAACTAATCTATTCCTTAGCCAATACCAAATGTAGACCAATGTTTATTAAGCATTGCCAAAGAGATGTCAGACTCTGGAAATGGTCAAATAGTTGTTATCCTAGAATTGTCAATGTAGTCCCCCCCCGAGGCAATTGAAGTTAAGTGACTTGCCCAAGGTCACACAGACAGGAAGTGCTCTATCTACTACACCAACTAGCTGTCCCAATTGTCAGTGTTTTGAATGTGGCATTGAGACTTTTAGGAAGGAGAAGCCAGAAGATTTTCTTACTTGTGAGCTTACTAACTAACTTACTAAGAAGATAGTCTTACTTATGAGCCATAAGGAAGCATAAAGCAAGTTTGGGATTTTAGAGAGGCGTTACTGGCATGGGACAACCTTATCATTTATTTATTTATTTTTAGCTGGGAAATATTTTATTTTATTTTATTTTTATTTTATAGCTTTTTATTTATTATATGTATGGGTAATTTTTACAACATTGACAATTGCCAAACCTTTTGTTTCAATTTTTCCCCTCCTTCCCCCCACCCCCTCCCTAGATGGCAGGATGACCAGTAGATGTTAAATGTATTAGAGTATAAATTAGATACGCAATAAGTATACATGGCCAAACAGTTATTTTGCTGTACAAAAAGAATCAGACTCTGAAATATTGTACAATTATCCTGTGAAGGAAATCCAAAATGCAGGTGGGCAAAAATATAGGGATTGGGAATTCA
This sequence comes from Sarcophilus harrisii, assembly GCF_902635505.1. Classification (NCBI taxonomy): domain Eukaryota; kingdom Metazoa; phylum Chordata; class Mammalia; order Dasyuromorphia; family Dasyuridae; genus Sarcophilus; species Sarcophilus harrisii. Next base: position 113,362,787 of record NC_045427.1, on the reverse strand, counting down.
ATGTAATGGTTCTTAGTCATCTCCCAGAGTTCTTTCACTGGGCATAGCTGGTTCAGTTCATTACTGCTCCATTGGAACTGATTTGGTTCATCTCATTGCTGAAGATGGCCAGGTCCATCAGAATTGATCATCACATAGTATTGTTGTTGAAGTATATAAGGATCTCCTGGCCCTGCTCTTTTCACTCAGTATCAGTTCGTGTAAGTCTCTCCAGGTCTTTCTGAAATCATCCTGCTGGTCATTTCTTACAGAATAATAATATTCCATAACATTCATATACCACAATTTATTCAGCCACTCTCCAGTTGATGGGCAACCACTCAGTTTCCAGTTTCTGGCCACTACAAAGAGGGCTGCCACAAACATTCTTGCACATACAGGTCCCTTTCCCTTCTTTAGTATCTCTTTGGGATATAAGCCCAGTAGTAACACTGCTGGATCAAAGGGTATGCACAGTTTGATAACTTTTTGAGCATAGTTCCAAACTACTCTCCAAAATGGTTGGATTCATTCACAACTCCACCAACAATGCATCAATGTCCCAGTTTTCCCACATCCCCTCCAACAATCATCATTATCTTTCCCTGTCATTCTAGCCAGTCTGACAGGTGTGTAGTAGTATCTCAGAGTTGTCTTAATTTGCATTTCTCTGATTAATAATGACTTGGAGCATCTTTTCATATGGCTAGAAATAGTTTCAATTTCTTCATCTGAGAATTGTCTGTTAATATCCTTTGACCATTTATCAATTCAACCTTATCATTTAAAAAAATATCCTTACAAGAATTTTGAGAGGTAGATACTATTATTATCTTTCTTTTACATATGAAGAATGTGAAGTAACTTAAGTGAGTTGCTCAGGGTTACCTAGGTAGGAAGTGTCTGAAACTAAATTTGAGCTTAGGTCGTCTTGAGTCTATGTCAGGCACTCAATCCACCATGTGATCTAGGGGGGCAATCACCAAGACTTTGTCGTGGGCCCTTTCTTCCCTTTATACCATTTCATTTAGTTATTTCATTGGCTTCAGTGGTTTAAACTATTATCACTATGCATGGTTTTCAGCTTTCTTTTTCAAGCCCTAATCTTTCTCCCAACCTTCAGCCTCACAACTCTAACTTTCTAGTAGACATTTCAAATTATATGTCTTAGAAACATTTAAATTCCCTATGTCCACGATTGTATTCATTGTCTTTCTCCCTATATTCACCTATCATTCTAACTTCCCTGTTGCTATTAGGGTAGCAACCACTATCTTTTCAATCACTTGGAATTGAAACCCAAGCTTGATTCTCAACTCTTCATTCTCGTTCACCCCTTAGATCCAATAGTGTGGTTTCTATTCTATTTTTACAACTCCTCTCATTTACACTCAATTCTCTTCTCTTACGTTGCCAACCTATTCTACCTCCTTACCTCATTCTTAGATTATTTCAGAAGAATGTTAGCTGAACTCTCTTCTTCCAGTCAATCACTTTTTCTGTCAAAATGATCAAATTGTCAATCTTATTGATCTAAAGGACCAATTTGACAATATCATGCCAAACCTCATTTGATCAACTATAGTGGCTCCTTTATGCCAGGAGTATCAAATATGCCATCTCCAGCTCTCAGAGTTTTCATTATTGTTCCCCTTACCTAGAATGCCTCCCTTCCTTTTCTCTGCCTCTCTTGTGTTCACGGATGTCAGTCTTGTCTGACTCTTTGTGACCTGGGGTTTTCTTGGCAAAGATACTGGAATGAGTTGCCATTTTCTTCTCTACTTCATTATACAGAGGAGAAATCTGAAGCAAATATGGCTGTGACTTTCCCAGAGTAAGAATCTGAAGCTGGATTTGAACTCAGATTTTCCTGACACTGTGTAACCTATCTTTTTTCCTTGGTTCCTTTGAATCTCAATGAAAATCCCACCTTCTGAAAGAAATCTTTCCTGACCCTCCTTGATACTAGTTTTTTTTCTTTATTAATTATTTACACACACACTCTATCTACCTATCTACCTATTTATCTACTCTATCTATCTGTCTGTCTGTCTGTCTGTCTATCTATCTATCTATCTATCTATCCATCTAACTCTCTCTCTGTTTCTCTGTCTCTGTTTCTCTCAATTATTCACAATCATACATTGTTGGTTGCATATTGTCTCCATTAGACTATATTCTTCTTGAAGGCAATGAATATCTTTTAGCAGTTTTTAAAACTCACCAGCACTTAAATCATCCAGTTTTTGTCCTTTTATTTGCTCTATAGAAGGAGGAGGAGGAGAAAGAGGAGGAAAGCTTTGGAAAAGCTAATTATGCCTTTGGAACTAGCAGTAAAATAAAAGATTCTCTGGCCAGCTTTCCCTTAACATTGTTCATTGTTCTTTTATTGTTTATGCTTTATTCCCTTTGGTAAAACAGAAATGTGGTTCTTACTAATTCTTGTTTGTATGATTAATGTGAAGTGTCTGGGGAAGATATTCAACCTCTTAAAGAGATAGGAACTATTATCCTCTTTTTAGTATGAACTTGTAGAAATAGATATGAATCCTATGTACAATAATCATATTCCCCCAAAACAACACAAGCTAACTCATTTAGGAGAGAATATGACTCACTTGGGGTGAATGCTGAGGAATTTCAAACTGCATCTTCTAGTTTAGCTCTAGGTATTGTCATTTTGGCTTGTGGCAGTTAGACTCCAGTTTACCATGACTGATTTTAAGCTCAGAATTGTCCTAGTATGTGTATAATTCTATATCCATATCTTTATATATGTCTATCCATATGTGTAGATATGTATATATCTTATGAACTCAGTTTCTACTTGCCATATGCAACCTCATACCAATTTTTTCTTATTTACCTATTCTAAATTTTTCTTTTTTTTTTTTTTTTTTTTATTTTTTATTTAATAGCCTTTAATTTACAGGATATATACATGGGTAACTTTACAGCATTAACAATTGCCAAACCTCTTGTTCCAATTTTTCACCTCTTACCCCCCCCACCCCCTCCCCTAAATGGCAGGATGACCAGTAGATGTTAAATATATTAAAATATAACTTAGATACACAATAAGTATACATGACCAAAACATTATTTTGCTGTACAAAAAGAATCAGACTCTGAATTATTGTACAATTAGCTTGTGAAGGAAATCAAAGATGCAGGTGTGCATAAATATAGGGACTGGGAATTCAATGTAATGGTTTTTAGTCATCTCCCAGAGTTCTTTTTCTGGGTATAGTTAGTTCAGTTCATTACTGCTCCATTAGAAATGATTTGGTTGATCTTGTTGCTGAGGATGGCCTGATCCATCAGGACTAGTCATCATCTAGTATTGTTGTTAAAGTATATAATGATCTCCTGGTCCTGCTCATTTCACTTAGCATCAGTTCGTGTAAGTCTCTCCAGGCCTTTCTGAAATCATCCTGTTGGTCATTTCTTACAGAACAGTAATATTCCATAATTTTCATATACCACAATTTATTCAGCCATTCTCCAACTGATGGACATCCATTCAGTTTCCAGTTTCTAGCCACTACAAAAGGGCTGCCACAAACATTCGTGCACATACAGGTCCCTTCCCTTCTTTATAATCTCTTTGGGATATAATCCCAGTAGTAACACTGCTGGATCAAAGGGTATGCACAGTTTGATAACTTTTTGAGCATAGTTCCAAACTACTCTCCAAAATGGTTGGATTCGTTCACAACTCCACCAACAATGAATCAATGTCCCAGTTTCCCACATCCCCTCCAACAATCATCATTATTTTTTCCTGTCATCTTAGCCAATCTGACAGGTGTGTAGTGGTATCTTAGAGTTGTCTTAATTTGCATTTCTCTGATTAATAATGACTTGGAGCATCTTTTCATATGACTAGAAATAGTTTCAATTTCTTCATCTGAGAATTGTCTGTTCATATCCTTTGACCATTTTTCAATTGGAGAATGGCTTGATTTTTTATAAATTAGAGTTAATTCTCTATATATTTTGGAAATGAGGCCTTTATCAGAACCTTTGACTGTAAAAATATTTTCCCAGTTTATTGCTTCCCTTCTAATCTTGTCTGCATTAGTTTTGTTTGTACAAAACTTTTCAGTTTGGTATAATCGAAATTTTCTATTTTGTGATCAGTAATGATCTCTAGTTCTGCTTTGGTCATAAAAACCTTCCCCTTCCACAGGTCTGAGAGGTAAACTATCCTATGTTCCTCTAATTTATTAATAATTTCATTCTTTATGCCTAGGTCATGAACCCATTTTGACCTTATCTTGGTGTACGGTGTTAAGTATGGATCAATGCCTAGTTTCTGCCATATTAGTTTCCAATTTTCCCAGCAATTTTTATCAAACAGTAAGTTCTTATCCCAAAAGCTGGGATCTTTGGGTTTGTCAAAGACTAGGTTGCTATATTTGTTGACTGTTTTATCCCTTGAACCTAATCTATTCCACTGATCAACTAATCTATTCCTTAGCCAATACCAAATAGTTTTGGTAACTGCTGCTCTATAGTATAGTTTTAGATCTGGTACAGCTAAGCACATCATTTGATTTTTTTTCATTAATTCCCTTGAAATTCTTGACCTTTTGTTTTTCCATATGAACTTTGTTGTTATTTTTTCTAGGTCATTAAAATAGTTTTTTGGGAGTCTGATTGGTATAGCGCTAAATAAATAGATTAGTTTAGGTAATATTGTCATCTTTATTATATTTGCTCGCCCTATCCAAGAGCATTTAATATTTTTCCAATTGGTTAGATCAGACTTAATTTGTGTGAAAAGTGGTCTGTAATTTTGCTCATAAAGTTTCTGATTTTCCCTATGGCAGATAGATTCCTAAATATTTTATATTATCAGTAGTTACTTTAAATGGAATTTCTTTTGTAACTCTGACTGTTGGATTTTGTTAGTGATATATAAGAATGCTGATGACTTATGTGGGTTTATTTTATAACCAGCAACTTTGCTAAAGTTGTGGATTATTTCTAATAACTTTTAGCAGAATCTCTGGGGTTCTCTAAGTATACCATCATGTCATCGGCAAAGAGTGATAATTTGGCTTCCTCAATGCCTATTCTTATTCCTTTAATCTCTTTCTCAGCTCTTATTGCTATAGCTAGCGTTTCTAATACAATATTAAATAGTAACGGTGATAGTGGGCAACCTTGTTTCACTCCAGATCTTATTGGGAATGGTTGCAGTTTGTCTCCATTACATATGATGCTTACTGATGGTTTTAAATAGATGCTGCTGATTATTTTAAGGAAAAGTCCATTTATTCCTATACTCTCAAGTGTTTTTAATAGGAATGGATGTTGGATTTTATCAAATGCTTTTCTGCATCTATTGAGATGATCATATGGTTTTTGTTAATTTGGTTATTGACATGGCCAATTATATTGATAGTTTTCCTAATATTGAACCAGCCCTGCATTCCTGGTATAAATCCTACTTGATCATAGTGTATTATCTTGGAGATGATTTTCTGTAGTCTTTTTGCTAATATCTTATTTAAGATTTTAGCATCAATATTCATTAGGAGATTGGTCTATAATTTTCTTTCTCTGTTTTCAGCCTACCTGGTTTAGGTATCAGTACCATGTCTGTGTCATAGAAGGAATTTGGTAGGACTCCTTCATTCCCTATTTTATCAAATAATTTATATAGCATTAGGCCAATTGTTCTTTAAATGTTTGGTAAAATTCACATGTAAATCCATCTGGTCCTGGGGATTTTTCTTAGGGAGTTGTTTAATTGCCTGTTCTATTTCTTTTTCTGAAATGGGACTATTCAAGCAATTTACTTCTTCCTCTGTTAGTCTGGGAAGTCTGTATTTTTGGAGGTAGTCATCCATTTCACTTAGGTTATCAAATTTATTGGCATAAAGTTGAGCAAAATAACTCCTTATTATTTCTCTAATTTCCTCTTCCTTGGTGGAAAGTTCTCCCTTTCATTTTTAAGACTACTAATTTCATTTTCCTCCTCCTTTTTCTAATCAGATTTTACCAAAGGCTTATCTATTTTATTGGCTTTTCATAGAACCAACTCTTAGTTTTATTAATTAGTTCAATAGTTTTTACTTTCAATATTTTTAATTTCTCCTTTTAATTTTAGAATTTCCAATTTAGTATTTGATTGGGGTTTTAATTTGGTCTTTTTTAGTTTTTAGTTAAGCCCAATTCATTAATCTTTTCTTTTCTGTTTTATTCAAGTGTTTCCTCTAAGGATATAAAATACCTCTTATTACCGCTTTGGCTGCATCCCACAAATTTTGGTATGATGTCTCATCATTGTCATTATCTTGAGTGAAATTATTAATTGTATCTATAATTTGCTGCTTCACCCAATCATTCTTTAAGATGAGATTGTTTAGTTTCCAATTACTTTTTGGTCTATTTCCCTAACTTTTGTTGAATGTAGTTTTTATTGCATCATGATCTGAAAAGAAAGCATTTACTATTTCTGCTTTCTTGCATTTAATTTTGAGGTCTTTATGTCCTAATATATGGTCAATTTTTGAATAGGTTCCATGAACTGCTGAGAAGAAAGTATATTCCTTCTATCTCCATTCAATTTTCTCCAAAGATCCAACATACCTAATTTTTCTAATATTCTATTTACTTCTTTAATTTCTTTCTTATTTGTTTTGTGGTTTGATTTGTCTAATTCTGAGAGTGCAAGGTTGAGATCTCCTACTATTACAGTTTTGTTGTCTATTTCTTCTTGCAACTCTCTTAACTTCTCCTTTAGGAAGTTGAGTGCCATACCACTTGGTGCATATATGTTTAATATTGATATTGCTTCGTTGTTTATGCTACCTTTAGCAGGATGTAGTTACCTTCCTTATCTCTTTTAATTAGATCAATTTTTACTTTTGCTTGATCTGAGATAAGGATGGCTACCCCTGCTTTTTTGACTTCACCTGAAGCATAATAGATTTTGCTCCAGCCTTTTACTTTACTCTATATGCATCCCCCTGCTTTAAATGTGTTTCTTGTAAACAACATATTGTAGGGTTCTGACTTTTGATCCAGTCTGCTATCTGCCTCCTCTTTATGGGGGAGTTCATCCCATTTACATTTACGGTTAGAATTACTAAATCTGTATTTCCTGCCATCCTAATAACCCCAGATTGTGCTTTACTTATTCTTGCCTCCCCCAACCCTCTTTCCCCTTTAAACTTTTTACCCCTCTTGTATCACGATACTTATCCTCTTTATAATCCCTCCCTCCCCTTTGATTCTTTCCCCTTCCTTCCCTTATTACTCTTTTCTTTTCCTTTTCCTCTCCCCGTTTTTAATGAGGCGAGAGAGAATTTTCTCTAAAACAAATGTCAATTATTTTTCTTTGAGCTAACTCTGATGAGAGTAAGATTCACACAATGTTCCTCCCTCTCTAAATTCCCCTCAGATATGATAAGTTTCCTTAGCCTCTTTGTGGGATGTGGTTCCCTCTTTTATCCCTCCTTCCCACCTTATTCTGCCATCATCCCTTTTCCATATCTACTTCCCTTTTTATGTTATATCAGTACAATCAAATTATACATGTATTCTTTTGTATATCCACAACAGAAATACAATTCTCAAGAGTTATTTTTACCTTTTCTGCATCTCTTGAGTTCTATTCTTGGAGATCAAATTTTTGGTTTAGTTCTGGTTTTTCTTCAGAAACAAATGGAATTCATTTGTTTCATTAAATGTCCATCTTCTTCCCTGGAAGAAAATGCTCAGCTTAGCTGGGTAGTTTATTCTTGGCTGCATCTCAAGTTCTTGTGCCTTTCGGGATATCATATTCCAGGCCCTTCTTTCCTTTAATGTAGAGGCAGCCAGATCTTGGGTGATCCTTATTGTGGCACCTCGGTATTTAAATGGTTTTTTTTGGCTGCTTGTAAAATTTTTTCCTTAATCTTATAGTTCTGAAATTTTGCCACAATATTCCTTGGGGTTTTTATTTTAGGGTTTCTTTCAGAAGGTGTTCGATGAATTCTTTCAATGCCTATTTTACCTTCTGATTCTATTACATCTGGGCAGTTCTCTTTGATGATTTCTTGTAAAATAGTATCTAGGCTCTTTTTTTCATCATAGTTTTCAGATAGTCCAATAATCCTCAGATTATCTCTCCTAGATCTATTTTCCAAGTCTGTCGTTTTTGCAAGTAGATAATTCGTGGTTTTTTCCAGTTTGTCATTTTTTTGTTTTTGCTTGACTGATTCTTGCTGTCTCAATGAATCATTAGTTTCAATTTGTTCAGTTCTAATTTTTAAAGAATTATTTTCTTCAATAGCTTTTTACTTCTTTCTGTATATGTCCAATTGAGTTTTTGAATGTATTGTTTTGGTCTGTGGAATTTTTTTCCATTTCACTAATTTTTTTTTAGTGAATTATTTTTTTTCCAATTCACAGATCCTACTTTCTTGCGTGTTCTTTGTCTTTTCCAATTCATGGATCCTACTTTCTTGCGAGTTCTTTGTCTTTTCCAAATCACAAATCCTACTTTGTAGTGAATTCTTTATTTTTTCCAATTCGTATTTCAGGAAGTTGTTGCTCTCTTGTAGGCTTCTCTTTCCTTTCCCCATTTATCTTCTAGCTCTTTGAGACTTTTAATGGCCTCTTCTATGAGAGCATTATGTAAAGGAGGACAGTCTGATGCATTTTTGCTGTTTGAGGTCTCTTCAGGTTTGCTGACCTGCTCTTTTTCTGCATAGAAGCTGTCGATTGTTCTTTTCATCTTTTATTCATGTTTTAAAGCCTTTAGGGTAGGTCTCCTAGGCAAGGGGTTACCAGTTCCTCTGCAGAATAGGTAGAGATGTAAACCGATTCTCCGCCCGAGGTATGGGAGTGCTCTGGGTGAGAGTTTTCCTTCCCCAACAGGAGGTGGATTCAGCACTGGCCGAGCTATCAAACTGCTTAGTAGGGCTGAGTGGATTATCGATTGCCCTCGGCTAGAGACTAAGTGGTGAAAGTGTCACCGCCCAGGCCGGAGCCTCTTGTGGGACTGTGAGTATTAGCAGCTGAGCGCAGACCGCCGAACGCAGACAGCCACAAACTCTGCCCAGCGTCTCTGCCTGATGCAAATCGGCCCTGGAAAAAAGCTCTATGGCCCCAAGCCGAGCTCCCCCTGCGCAGATTGAGGCTAACCGGCTGCGTCCTCCGCCGTGCAGGATCACAACTGCCCCAAGGAAAAGCCCCTTACTGCGGGTTCGGGCTCGCGCTTGTGCTGAGATCTGTGCCTTCACCCTCGGTTTGAGACTCTCCTCGAACCTAATTTCTCTCCCAGTCTGCTTCGATCTCTCCCCTGGCCCCGAACCAACCTTTTTATGGAGACTGCAGATTTTTTCGGCCGGTGAGTTGTTCTACTTCTTATCTTTACGAATTGTAGCAGTCAAGACTATTTTTGAGGCTTGATATATTATTGATAAAGAGGGTAAGAGAAGAGCTTAGAAAGACGCGTGTGTCTTCTCCGCCATCTTGGCTCTGCCCCCCCTAAATTTTTCTATAAAGGGTGATTAGTTGCACCTTACATGGTAGTTCATGGTAACTTCCCTAGCCTTAGGGTCCCAATAAACAAGAAACACTACTTATATTAGTCTTAAATCTTATATTCAATGTATTGGTCTTCCTTTTTAGCCTTTGGGAATTGCCCTTAAAAGTATGTTCAGATGTTGCTTACTAAAAGGGGCACAGAAGGGATGCTCAGTATATTTCTTCTATTTATTAATGTTGGTAAAGAAAAGTTTTTTTTTTAAAGAATCAATATATAATTTAGATTTTTTGGTTAACAGATTTCTTTTTTTTACTAGAACACTTGTGCAATGTTCATTTTGCTCTCTGAGGAGCTCATCAGATTTTTAGAAATGAGACAGGGGTTATCTTTTCACTTCCAGGGGATTGTCTATTTTTTTCCTCCTTTTCTTCTCTCCCTCATTCCCAAAAGGGTAAATTTGTAAAAGGTCACTTGAAAATAGATGCCAAGAGAAGCTACAATTCTTCAGAATGAAAAAATAGATTTTCCAGCTGAATGGAGCCCCATTCCAGGAGAATTTTCAGGGATGGTGTGAAGGGTGGATTTTCCACCCTTATCAGAAGTTTTGGGTGCTACATTCTGCATTGAAATTCCAGTTCATGGACATAACCACAAGTATGGGAGCTCTAAACTCAGGAAAAAACTAAATTTGTCTGGAAGCTGTGAAATTGTTGAGTTTAAAGAGATTTTTGGATAATGTAGACCTGGCAAACCTAATGGAGGTCTGTATGTGTGTATATTACATAAAAATATACAACTAATAATGAATACCCTCTATTTTCTTTTCCTTTTCTTTGCTAAGCTTGTACCTATGAGGATCTGACTTACTGGACTCACTGAAAAATATAGCCCTGCTTCCACCCCAAACTAGTTATGCTCTAAGAATATTTGGTTTAATATATATTAAGTGTTATCCATATGATTTTAATGTAGGGTCAATATACATAATGATATAAATTAACTTATGTGTCATATATAATTATATAATAATTATGCATAATTAGTACATTACTGTGTAGTATCAATATAGTATGTTTATATGTTATATTGTATATAGTTATTATGTTATATACAATATGCTTATATTATGTATAATGATAGCATATAATACATATGATATGTATTACAAGTAACATACACGTCTATGATATATTTTGAACCAATTATTCTCAAATATATATGGGTATGCATACATATACAAATATTCTGACTATGAACATGTATACTTGTATATCCAACTATAGCTCTGGATATATATCCATATGTGTATGTATTCCTATATCTATATCATCTATTTCTATATTTACCCTCAATTAATTATTTGAGAATTCACATCATTAACTACAAATTCTTCAGGTTCCAATGTTCAGAATATGCCCCAAATGATTAAATATTAAACACTACATCCACCTCCCTTGTTTTCTGGTGGAGAAGTAGCTAGGATGAACCACCAGATTATATTTTATAATTACACAGCAAATTTTCTTTATGGTTAATGAAATGCTATCATGCTTTACACAGTGGGAATTATAAATAGCACTGGCCACCATCCCAGATTGCCTGACCTCATTATCCTTATTATCATTATACAGCATTTATTTTGACTTTCTATTTTCCAAGTGCTTGGTTCTCACTAATGAGTTAACAGAAGGTTTTCTGCCTTGTAAGTAGTTATTATGGGGATACGCCTCAGAGATGAGTGGCCAAAGCTAAAAATGATGACTTCAGTTACTGGTTCTGTCACTAGCTCTTTCCATCCTAAGCACATTTCCTCATGTTTCCCAATCTCTGAGGTCTCCTCTGTCTTCTTGCTCAAGAGCATTTGATCAAAAATTGTTTGTCAGGTTCTACTCAATCCTAAAAATGACCGCAAATGAGTCATTCAATTTCTCTGGCCCTCAGTTTTTTTTCCTATACAAATTTATATGAACAGATAGTGTTATCCTTCCAAACAGAAAATAATAATTATAATTCCCTAATATCATTTGGAACAAGGGCTCTTATCCTGGGATCCATAAACTTAAAAAAAATTCCTGGTCATACTTCAATATAATTAATTTCTCCCCATTATTTTAAATATTTAAATATTTTAAAAGATTATTCTGAGACAGTATTCAAAGGCTTTTCTAGATCACTAAAATAGTCTCTGACATAAACACACAAGAAGGTTAAGAACTCTTGTAAAAGATATGTACAGCCATAGTGCCGAAGGAGAAGAAAAAAGTTATTTTTAAAAACCTTGATATATTGAAGAAAACATGAAGATTAAAGAAGGGATAAAACTGATGATGAGATCTGATGTGATGATGATAACAGAAGATTAAAAAAGAAAGCAGATTCTTTTGTTTATTTTCTTAGTCCTTTATCTCTCTCTTTCTCTGTCATACACATATAAATGCATATATAAAATGATCTGTATAATAGAACAAAAAGTATAGCAGGCAATGGATAACCAAGATAAATATGGAAATGATAATAGAACAAGTAGTTGTCCCTGAAGAAATAAGTTGCCAGGTCAAGATAATGTAAGGAAAAGAAAAACTGGTTCTGCTTCTGACTTAGTGGAGTTTGACATTCTGTCTTAGCTGCCTTTCCACCTTAGAACCTGTGCCTGGGTTTGGTGCCTGGGGATCTCTTCACCCTGCAATATTCCTCTTCTACATTGCTATTTACCTTCTGTTGAGTAAGTTCCTCTCAGGGATTTCCCTTTGGGAAGGGCCCTAGGTTGGACAGCCTGCATTTCCTTTTTTGGCCAAATTCCTGACTTTTTTGAATTTGACACCATGTCCACTTGTGAGTACTGCCTCCATGCCCTCATCATTTTGAGCTCCTTTTTATGTATTGTCTTCCACCATTAGAATGTAGACTTCTTTAGGTGAAGAACTATATTTCTTTGTGCTTCTATTGTGTATCCAGAGTTTAGGCATGGCACATAGTTAGTGCTTAACAAAGGCTTGTAGCCTGCCTCTCTGCCTACATATATGATTCCTCAGTCCCTCTCAGTAATATATGAAAGATCACAGGGAATTGGGGAAGCAATATAGGATTGGAGGACAAATGTTACAACTTCTAAAATAGGAAAGAGATAAGGGTCTACAAACCAAAAGCTAGTGAACTTGATTTTACTTACTGGAAGAATACTAGAATGAATTTTAAAAGAGAAATTAACTGAAAAGGAAGAAGTGATAATGTAGAACTTTTGTGGTGTTATCAAGTAGAGGTTAAGATAGATTAACACCTTTTTCTTTTTTAATAGATTTACTGATCTTCTAGATGGAAAAATATAAATGTAGTTCAACTAACTTTTAACAAAAAAAAATTGACAAAAATCTCTCGTGCGTTTGTGGGCAAAAAGGAGGTAGATGACAAAGACAACTAGGTGATTTGGAATCAAAAAGACATAAATTCAAATTTAGCTTCAGATCTTTACTAGCTATGTGATCCAGGGCAAATAATTTATCTTCTGTCTGCTTCAGTGATTCTTTCCCAGTTGTCTTGGATTATCTTCCAGTGTTGTAAGGATGAAATGAAATCATATTTTTAAAGTACTTTGCAATCCTTAAAGTGCTATATAGTTTCTAGCTATTTCACTACTATTACTACTGCTGCTGTTGCAACTGTTTCAGGGGCCATTACCACCATCACTACCATAGATAAAAACAAGTTTGCTCAAAGTATAACAAATTTGGAGATGACATAAAGATGGGGGCTTGGGTAGAGCAAACAAATTGGATGACTGTCAGGATCCAATGTTGTCTTTATAGGCTAGAATATAGGATTGAGTTTGAAATTTTGACTTTATTAGGGGAAAATCTAATCTTATAGGCAGGTTAAATACAAGTCAACTTTACAAGTACAAGATAGGGGAGATATGATGTAGACACTTGTTATTGTAGTTGTTCCAGTCATGTTTGACTCTTTGTGACCCCTTTGGGGTTTTCTTGGCAAAGATACTGAAGTGGTTTGCCAATTCCTTCTCAGCTTATTTTACCAGTGAGGAAACTGAGGCAAATAGGGTCTAGTGACTTGTTTAGGGTTATATGGTAAGTGTCTGGGGTTAGATTTGAACTGATTCTTCCTTACTCTAGGACTAGTTAGTCTATCCAAAATGTTACCTAGCTGAGGGGATCCTTGAAGCAGACTAAACATTTTAAGAGTCCAGAGGCGAGCAGGGCAGTCTGTGCCTGGGAAATAGAATGGAAACTTCCAGGAATAGCAAGTGGGTCCATATGGCTCATGTGTTCAGGGAAATAATATAAAGAAAATCTGGAGAGATAAACTGGGACCAGACCATGAAGAGCTTTAATGTCGAGCTGAGAACTTCATGTTTTATCTTAGATGTAGTAAGGAGAAAATGAAACTTCTTCGGAAGGAAGTTTTCTTATCATCTGATCTGTGCTTTCAAAAATGATTTTGCCAAGAACATGCAGGATGAATTCTAAAAGGCAGAGAGGAGAGGCAGGCCGGCCAATTGGAAACCTATTACAATAATCCAGGAAAGGGGTAGTGGCCCCAAATAGAGTTGTGGTTACATGAGAGAACAAAAAAGGACAAAATCAGATAGGAAAGTAGAATCAATAATACTTGGCAATTGACTGGATAGGTGAGATGAGGAAGAATGAATGAAGTATAGAAAATGATTTCTCCTTTGTGGAAAACATGGATTTCTAATAGTATCTTTAACAAAAGTAGTAACTTATGAGTATACCATAAGGTCCCACTCTGATTCCTCTTTTCTTTTCTAGTTAGTGTCTTTTTGGTGACCTCTTCAGCTCACCATTGGAATTTTGTTGAAGAAAAAAGTGACAAGGTCACAGCTGATCTTTAATAAAATCATTTTAGCAACTATGTGGCAGATAGATCTGAATAGGGAAGACTTGAGGCAGAGAGATCAATTAAGAAGTTATGTAGTATTACAAGAAAGAGAAGATATGGGTCTTAGCCAGAATCATTGTTGTATAAGTGGAGAGGTAGACATGGATTAGAGAGATGTCATGAAATTAAAAATAATATTTGGCAAATGACTAAGAATGAGGACTTAAGGATGACAATGAAATTGAGAACTTGAATGGCTAGAAGGGATAGATTGACTTGAGTTAGAAATGCAAAAAAATGCAGCTTTTGGGCATTGTTGTGAGTTGAATATGAAGGGGTTATATCTAAAATAATAAAATTAAAGTGTAAGAGAGGAATGTATTGGGAGAAAGGGAAAAAGAGAGGCAGAATGGGATAAGTTAAACTACATAAAAGAGGCAACAAAATTTTTTTACAGTGGAGGAAAAAGGGAAATGGGAGTCAGTGAACCTTACTCTCACCAGAATTGGCTCAAAGAAGAAATGATATGTATGTTTAATTGGCTATTGATATATATCTTATCCTACAGGAATGTAGGAGGGAAGGGGATGAGAGAAGGGAGGAGGGGTGATAGTAATAGAAAGGAGAACAAATTGTGGGAGGAATAATCAGAAGCAAAACACTTTTGAGGAAAAACAGGGTGAAAACAGAGAGAATAGAATAAAAGGAGTCACAAATAAGATGGAGGGAAATACAGTTAATAATAACTGAAGAAAATCTTGAAGCAAGTTTCTCTAATAAAAGCCCCAATTCTCAAACATATAGAAAACTGAGTCAAATTTACAAAAATAAAAGCCATTATCCAATTGATAATGATCAAAAGATATGAATGGTCTTTAAATGAAGTAATCAAAGGTATGTATATCGTCTGATATATGCTCTGATCAGAGTGAAAAAAACGCTCTGATTCACTATTGATTGGAGAAATGCAAATTAAAGCAAGAGGTGCTACCTCATACCTTTTAGATTGACTAATGGGACAGAAAAGGAAAATATAAAAATGCTGGAGAGGATGGGGGGAAAATGAGACTTTAATGCATTGTTGGTAGAATTTTGGGTTGATTTAAACATTCTGAGAGAGCAATTTGAAATTGTGCCAAAGAACTATAAAACTCTTCAACCTAGTAATACCACGACTAGGTCTGTATCACAAAACAAAAATAAATAAATAATTGAATAAATGAACAAAGTAAAAGGATCTATATGGACAAAAAATTTATAATAGCTTTTTTTTTCTGGGGATAAAGAATTGGAAACTGAGAGGATGCCCATCAATTAGGGAATGGATGAAGAAGTTGTGGTATGTGATTATAATGGAATACTATTGTATTCCATTATAATGATGATCAGGATACTCTCAGAAAAACCTGGAAATATATATATATATGAATGAATGCAGAGTGAAATAAACAGAACCAGAAGAATATTGTATATAATAAATTTGGAAGCTAAAATTTTTTAAATGTTTTTAATATAATTGGGGAAAAATAAAATATGTGTATATATGCATGTATATATGTATGTATAAATGCATGCATATATATAATCTTCTGATTCTAGGCTTCAAATCTTAGCTTTGCTACCTGTGTGATATTAGGAAAATAATTTCATTTCTCAAGGCCTCAGTTTCTTATTTATATATTGAGGAGATTGGATTAACCTTTAAGGCTTCTTTCTATTTTAAATCTATAGAAGTTTCATAAATAGTCTTGAGTAAGTAGAAAAAAGCAATTTGGCCAAAATTGATCCTTTCCTCTATAGGTCAGAGGACACCACATCTAAAGGAATGGTTCTTAACCTTGCTCTGTTGTTATTTCCTGGAGCCATTTCGGAGTCCAGTGAAACCTATGTACCATTTCTCACAATGTTTTTAATTGCATGAAATTAATCATAGATTACAAAGGAGATCAATTATATTAAATACCATTATCAATATATATGTTATATATATATTCTGAATCAACTTTTTATTGAAGGTTAGCGCTCCCATATGACAAAGTCAGAATATCCTTTTATATTTGAACTACCTTTTTGCACATGTTATAATTAGGTTTTATTTATTTCCCCAACAGATCTTTTAAGAATGTGCCAAGCTTGAAGGGAATCAAGGTGAGTGTTTATTTTATTATTCAAGTATATTATAGATGATTATGCTTATTTTTGATTATTGTAGTTCTCTCATTTTGATCATGGATTTGAATACAAGAAATCAACCAATACTAATATTTACATAATTTGATTTTTTTAGTGAGCTTTCAATATGTTGTAAATTAATTAATATAAGCTAAACTCTTCATCCAATTTTTATAAAATACAAAAACGTATGTATTTAAAATTAAGTATCCTCGAGTTAAGAACTCCTGACCTTATATAGAAACAGTCTGTGGCAAAGCTAAGATAGCAATCTCTCTGTATATGAGGTAGTCAGATGGTATGGTGGATAAAGTTCTGGGGCTGATATCAGGAAGACTTAACTTAAAATTCGACTTCAGATATTTATTAGCTATGTGGCTCTGCTCAGTTCATTTAACTTCTTCAGAAAAGCCTGGAAAGATTTACATAAACTGATGTTGTGAAGTAAGCAGAACCAGGAGAATATTGCACACAGTAAATTTAGTAATGATCATCTATGATAGACTTAGCTCTTAGCACTGTGGTGATCCAAGACAATTCCAACAAACTTGGGATGAAAAATGCCATCCACATCCAGAGAGAGAATTATGGAGACTGAATGTGAATCAAAGCATGGTATTTTTCCTTTTTTTTTAATTGCTTTTTCTTTCTTGAGATCTTTCCCTTTTGTTCTGATTTTTCTTTCACAACATGACTAATATGGAAATATATTTAAAATGATTGTACATGTATAACATATAAGATTGCTTACTGTCTTGTGGAGGAGTTAAGGAAGGGGAGGAGGGAAATAAGGGAAGGAGAAAGAAAAAAAACTGGAACTCAAACTCTTACAAAAAATAATGTTGAACTTACAGTTGGAGAATGGCTGAATAAGTTATGGTATATGAATGTTATGGAATATTATTGTTCTATAAGAAACGATCAACAGGATGACTTCAGAGAGGCCTGGAGAGACTTACATGAACTGATGCTAAGTGAAATGAACAGTACTAGGACATCATTGTACATGGCAACAACAAGTTTATTTGATGATCAGTTCTGATGGACATAACCCAATGATTCAGGCCAATTCCAATGATCTTCTGATGATGAGAGCCAGAGAGAGAACTGTAGGGACTGAGTGTGGATCACAACATAGCATTTTCATTCTTTTGGTTGTGGTTTGCTTGAATTTTATTTTCTTTCCCATTTTTAACTTTTTGATCTGATTTTGCTTGTGCAGCAAGGTAATTGTATAAACATGTATGCCTATATTTGATTTAACACACACACACACACACACACATATATTTTACCATGTTTAACCTACATTAGATTACTAGCCATCTACAGGCCGGGGGGGGGGGAAGAAGGAAAATTGGAACACAAATTTTTTGAAGTGTCAGTGTTGAAAAATTATCCTTGCATATGTTTTGAAAATAAAAAAAACTTTAATTAAAAAAGTCAAATTAAAAAAAATTAATGTTGAAAACTATCCTTACATGTAATTGGAAAAGTAAAATACAATTGAAAAGAAAAAAAAAATCATGACCTCTATGTGCCTCAGTTTTCTCAACTGTAAAAACAGAATAAAAATAACACCTATTTTCCAGAGTTGTTGTGAGAATCCAATGGGTTAATATTTATAAATCATTTAGCAAAGTGTCTAGCACATAATAAATGTTTAATACATGTTTATTTCCTTTCTTTTATTTTGCTAATAATTGGTGATTCCATAGGTTCTTATGATTACTGTAGTTCTATCATTTTGATCATGGATTTGAATGTAAGAAATCAACTTATACTAGTACTTAAATATTTCAATTTTTTTCAGTGAGCTCTATATTGCAAAATAGTATATACTCAACACTTCATCCAATTTTTATAAAATATAAAAGGAACAAAAGTGTCAATGTTTGGTTACTCCTCAAAGTCAGTCTTTAGTACTGTGAGAGTTGACCCATTCTGGGTTGGACCTCATAGGTGATAGTATATCCTTGAGACAATTAGGACAGATAATTAGGGCACAGTGGATAGAGTACCAGGTCTGGAATCAGGAAGACTAGCTGTGTGATTCTAAGCAAGCCATTTAATTCTTCAATTCCCTCATCTGCAAAATGTGCTGGAGAAGGAAGCAAACCATTTCAGTATTTTTGCCAAGAAAACCCCAAATGTGGTCACGAAGAGCTAGAGAAAAATGAAAAAACAAATGAACAAAAATATCCTTGAGTCAGATCAGATTAAGTGTGTCTCTCTTTTAGATTCACTAAATACTTGTTTTGGTATCAGCAAATTATAGTTATCAATTTTTCTGTAAAATCATATCACTACAGAACTAGGATTAAAAAAAAAAAACCTTGTTTTATTTAGTCCAACTGCTTCTGATAATATTTGAGGATTTTGAGGCTCAAGTAGATTAAATGACCTTTCCAAGATGGGACAGGTGAAAAATAGCAGAGGCAGGATTAGAACTCAGGTCTAAGGAATCCAAAAGGAATACTCTTTTCCCAGAATGTGCTAAATGTTTCTTTTAAAAATCCTAAATAACTTGGGATGTATTTATATTATATATATCATATGTATAACATGTATATATAATATTAACATAATAAATACAAAATATACATATACACGAAAATACAAATGTACACATATGTATATATGGATATATCAGTAGATACACCCATACACCCATGCACCCATACACCCATACATCCATTCCCACATCTACCCACAGCCATTGTACCTTGGATTCCCCTCTAAGTGAAGGTGAAAATCTGGATTAGGAGGACCTAAATTTTACTTTGACTTCAGATACTTGCTAGCTGTGTGACTCTGGACAAGTCACATAATTCAGAAAAAAAAATCTATCTGAGGTGAATTGGGACCTTTAAGTTAAGCACTTTTCCATTTACTTCCTGTCTTGACAAGCATCTGCTTTATCAGGAGGCTAGAAAATGACTCTTACCTTTTAAAAAGTCACAAACTGGCAGTATGATTTCACCTTGTTTTGCCACTTTTATCCTTGGGTTCAAAGTTTTTGTATTGCTAGAAGTAGCTTTTCCTTTTTAAAAAAAATTAATCCCCCTGGCTCATCCACAAAAGTTTCCCTATGACACAAGTAGAAATTTTGGGGGATCAAAGGAGTGGCTCCTTTGCCCCATGGGAACTGAAAGAAGGTTTTTCTAGTATTTATGTATGTGTGTGTGTGTGTGTGGAGGGAGATTAGCATTTGCTCAGAAAACAGTAGCCTACAGGATGATGAGAGTAAATTTGCTGAATATAATTATCTTTCAAGCCTAAAGCTTCCTCAGGTCCTTAAATAATTGTGCTTCATGGTCTGGCTGTTGCAGCAATACTAGTCAGAAGATTAAAAAATAGTTGTCTTTATTGATAAGGTCTGAGACTCATCGCTCTTCCAATTCTGTCTTGGTTTGTGCATTTGCTTCGTTGTTCCTCAGGCTTTACTGCTTTAGGATTATACAGTACCTATCATATGCTCCATTGCCTTCCTTGGTGGAATCAGCAAGGATGGGACAATTTGTTTCTGATTCTTATGGTTGACATTTGCCACGTTCCATAGGACCACAGGGAATGTTCTGAAACCAAGGCAACCGTTTAAGGAAGGATATCGAAAAGATTGGTGTAAAACCAATTGGACTTCATTGTCCATGAATTTGTTTTGGAAACAGATTATGAGGGTATTCATACAATAATGACTTCACAGATAAGGTATATTAGAAATCCTGGCAGTGACTTTGTCAAATGTAAATATTTGGACAGGGATGTTCAGAACAAACTTAGTTTCTTTAATTTTTAAATCAATACAGCAGAATCTTGTTTATTATGCTGGTGATTAAAGACCTCTACTTCTATGAAGAGTTTTCTTAACATTGTGAAAAAAGATATATTAGACATTATCCTGACCATGAGGATCTTGGTTTGACTTTAGGAGTGAACTCCAGTTAAAGAAAATCATACTGTTTTTAAAGCTGCAAAAACATCTGGGCTTATCTCCATCTACCATACATTTCCTATGTAGCAGTCTAGAATCTGAACTAGAATCAAAATATTTTAGAACTCTAACGGCCTTTAGAGATGATCTACCTCACATTTCTCATTTTAAAGACAAAAAACAAGCTGCACTTCAGTTACAGAACTCATCCAAAGTCACACAGTCTGTAGGAGAGCCAGAACAAAGACCTTTGTCTCCTGTCTCCCAATCTTTTGCTCTTTTAAAAATTCCACACAAATGGCAATTCCCTTGTCAGACTCATTCATTCTACAAACATATGTCTTGGATCCCCAAATTATAAAGTATGTCTGTGAATGAGGCAGCTAGATGGTGCAGTGGGTAAAGTGCCAGGCCTGGAGTGAGGAGAACTTGAGTTCAGATCTGGCTTCAGATATTTACTAGTTGTGTGACCCTGTGCAAGTCACTTGTCTGGCTCAGTTTCCTCATTTGTCAAATGAGCTGGAGAAGGAAATGGCCATCAACTCCTATATTTGCCAAGAAAACCCCAGATGGGGTCATGAAGAATTGGGCCACTGAAATGACTCAACAACAAAAGCTCCATGATTCCTTAGGAAGCTGTCCTATAAGATAACTTCATAACTTTTTCCCCCTTGAATTCATGGAGTTATAGATTTAAGGTGAGAAGGAGCTTTGGAAATCATGCAAAACAACTGAAGAGGAAATAGAAGAACAGAGAAAATTGTTTTGTTTGGGGTCATACAGTGTATAAACAATGATTTAAGCTGAGACCTTTTGGCTTCAAATCCAGTATCTTTTATTTTTTTAAAAAAATAAATATTTATAGATAATTTCTTTTAATATCACTGACATTTCCTAGTGTATCTACAATATGTTTTTCTAATGTATTAAAGACAACTAAGAGGTGCTGTAGATAGAGCACTGGGCTTTGAATCAGGAAGATCTGAGTTCAAATTCAGTTTTGGACATATGTTAGCTATATGATTTTGACAGATCCTACCGCTGCTTCAGTTTCCTCATCTGTGAAATGGTGATAATAATAGCACCTACTTCCCAGGGTTTTTATGAGGATAAAATGTGATAAAAATTGTAAAGTATTTAGTTCAGCACCTGCCACATTGTAATGGCTATATAAGCTTTATAAAAGCTAGCTATTATTATAAGGAACTGGATCTGGAATCAGATTCAGTAATGGATTACTAGCAATGTGATGATGGAAAAGGCACTGAAGCTGTCTGCTTTAGGCTCTTCAACTGTTAATTAGAGATAATAATTGTAACCATCTCACAGGATTGTTGTAAAGATCAAATGAGAAAATATTTGAAAACATTTGGTATAATTTCTGGCACCTAGTTGATATTTAATAAATGCTAATTCCATCTCTCTTTCCTCATTTCCCAGTGTCATATCTCATGACAGATCCTAATATAACAGTGACCACCCTGGTCCCTCTGCTGCCTGGAAGCCAGGTGCCTGACTCTAAGCAATCCAATCATTATGTCATCCTGCTTCTTCATGAATAATGCAGAAAACACTAAAAGCTTATTTTTTTCTCCTGAAATATTGAATATTCTGGTTTCCTTTAGAAGGATTTTGATTCAAACTGGGAAAACCTTTTGAATGTGGGTTTGCCCATTTTTCTAGTACAGTACATTGAAGATAATCAAATCATTCTTGGATGACTGATGATCTTTCAGAGCCTTTGGATCATCATTATGAATCATAATTCTCTATGCTCAATTCAATAGACTAAAATGGAGTTAACTATGACAAGCATTCCTGAAATTGCTTTAAAAAAAGTCTCTAAAATGAAGTCTTTTCGGTATTATATCTAAGAGAAGACTTAGATCTGTGTTGCTTTTCTACCTTTTCCCCAGCTATATGTGTGACCTTAGGCAACCTGGTCTACCTTTTCTACTTTTTCATTTGCCAACTGAGGGTATATGGCCAAGAAGATGCCCTTCATATCATCATTGGTAAATGGTTTTTCAGATTACATTTGTGTACCTTCAGTGATATGGAATGCATTCTGTCTGGAGACAATCCATTCCATTTTGGGAGACAATTTTAATTGTTAGAAAGTTTTTCATTATATTGAGTTGAAGTTTATCTTCCTATAACTCTTGTTTATACTTGCGCCTTCTATGTACAAAGTGATTGTGCTCTCATTTCCATATTACAGTGATTAAAAAATCATTTTCATTGATTATTTCCCATGGCTATACGGCTCCCTTACCTCGATGTTGTTTCCTGGCTTCTCTGGCTTGTTTTAAATTTCAGCTAAAATTCCACTTTTGTTTTTCCTTGATGCCAGCACAGTTGAGATTATCTCCAATTTACCCTCTATATATTTTATGTGTATGCTATCTTCTCTATCAGATTCTGAGCTCTTTGAAAAGCAGGGACTTTTTGTTTTTCTTTGTATCCCCAGCATGTGTGGCATATAGTAGGTGCATAATAAATGCTTGTTGATTAACTGTCTTTAAGGCAATCTACATTGGTTGTTTTTCAAACTAAATAGTCCCATTTTCCCCACCCATTTTTACATGGAATTATTTTTTTTAAAAAATCATCTACCATATTGGTTGCCCTCTGGTGTGCCAGCTTGTAAGGTTTTCATTTGATTCTTTCAGATGATTGGTTGGTTGTCATCTTTTGTTCTCAAAAGAGAGCCAAGATGATATCACTATATTGGAGTCAAGATACAGTATGTCCTTGCCCTTTGGTCTTGGCTTCTTTCTTTCACATAAAAATGTAATGAAGACTGGGGCAACGATTCTTCACTTTTTTAATGTTATGGATACTCTTGACAGTCTGATGATACCTATAGACTGATTCTCATAATATTAATTCTGTTTTTTAATTTTTTTCATGGTAAGAACCAGCCATTTATTTATAGGAGATTTGGGGGCAAGATAGGGATGAGGCTCCTGCTCTCTATCATCACAGTTTCTAACTCCAGCTTGAAAAATGACTTTATCAATACCACTTACTTTTGTTTTTTTTTGGCATATAGGACCAAAGGAAGAACTTGGTAGGGGAATGAATACAGAGGTAACAAAGATATAGGTTCAGGATGCAGAGATTAGGTCCCCCATCCATCTTTTATCCTATGATCTCAAAGTACTTACCAGTATTCAGAGGTGATTATGTATATGTGTATATGATTGTGTATGAAGGGGAAGATGGGATGACTGGATGATATCCTTATTTGGCATCAAGACTTGTGCATATCAGCTACTCTCATTCATCCTTAGAATGGCAAAATCTATTTCTCTTTGGGGAAGAAAGTTCTGAAACTAAGATATTCCTGAGGGGTGGGGAAGAAATTTCAGCTCCTTTTGGAACAAACCCCGGCTCCTAGGGGAGGGTCAAAAGCACTGGTCAAGTCAGACCGGGACAAGTTACTGGCGGCCCTTAGCATATGAAAGTGTGTGTCTGTGTGGTAAGAGAGAGGTAAAGGGGAAGGAGATTAACAGTTTGTGTTTGGGGCTTATGTGGTCAACAGGGACCATTGTGGATATTGAGAATTACTGTCTTTCTAATTTCAGTCTCTAATAAGGATTTGTAAATCACTTTGTAAATTTTCTCTCCACAACAATCTAGCAAGCTACAGTTTGCTCCTATGATTACTGGCTTTTTCTAGCTTCTGATTCTACCCATTCTGACCTGTTTCCATAATTGGTACATCCATTTTCTCTCTTCCAGGAAGCCTCATTGTCCCCCTAACAATAGATTCCACTCCATATCTGCAGTATAGATATCTAGATCCCTATCTGTCAAGATCATCTCATCTTGTCTGTGTCCTGAAAAAGGGATCTCCCCTCCCCAAATGGGAAAACACTATTTTCTTTCTTATAGCAGAGCCCATGAAAGGGTTGTGTACACAAAGGATGTTCAGAATGGGAAGTATATGCTGGGAGAACAGAAAAAGGAAGAAGGTATCAAACAAACTAGCTGCTTGTTTCATTGCCTCTCCTGTTTGGAAGCATAGAAAGTCACAAACCTTCATTATGGAGGGCAAGATAAAGTTGGAGATAGGACTGGTGGAAAGTATCATGAGAAGGGTGCTGATAAGAGAGCTGGTCATAAGGATATGGCCAGAATTAGAACTAATCAATTAAGGGGTATACCAGCGTTCCCTGGTAAATTAAACCAATCAATCAGATTATCCTATGACTCAGTTTCCTAAATGCTAGGTTAGGGAGTATATGAAGAGTAGTTAAGGATGGAGTTGAGAAACTCAAATAAAAGTTAAAATTGCTTAAATATCTCTGCCAAAGATCAGACAGGGTGGAAAGGAGGAGAGATATACAACAGGAACCAAAAGACTCAAGACAGAATTATGGGGTTAAGTGGCTATGCCCAACCTCCACTCACCTCTGCTGTTTGAAGAGACTTGAATACTAGAGAGACAGGAGATGAGGTTATAGATCTGGAAGGGTGGGTGAGCTGGCAAAGGAACCAAATAGTGCAGGAGAAGTCAGTTGTAGATATACAGGGTTGTGTGGTCTGGGATAGGGAATAGATTCAGGGATTAAGTGGGCTAAGAACTAAGTAGTCTCCTAATGGCTGCAAAGCCACCCATCGCAATCAAGTACTGCAGGTTAGCCTCTTAACTAATGAAGCTTATCCCTATTGCTGAAATCAAATCTCTGGTATTTGCACTTGGGAGTTTCTCCTTCAGCCAAAAGCTGATCATGTTGCCTTAGCTGCTACTGGGTTGGTGGTGTCCCCTTGTTGCAGGAAGTAGCTGGGATGGATGAAGAAGTGATGGGATCTGTGGGACTGTATTACCCCTTGCAGTGGGAGGTGGGATTTGGAGCATCCCAAAATTATCAAGGCTGGACATCACCACTGAAGTCTTAGTCTGCAGCATCTGCAGTCACTATTGGATCTGTAGAAGTGCCTTCATGGGATTGTTGAGAATGGACAGTGAGCTCAGCTAGATTCTGCATCTTCTAGAGATAAACAGGAAGCTGGAGCTATTGCTGCTTCTGCAATTGGGAGGCAAACAACAGGACATTTGCCATCGTCAGAGAAGCAAAATTGCAGTTCTGGGCAATTGTCTACATTATACTTATCATGTATAGCACAAAGATCATGTTTTGCATTAGCTGGGGATTCTTTGGAAAGGGCTATTAAACATCCCCGACTGCAGATTAGGTGCACTGATCCTAAAGGGCTTGGAGACTATTGAGTATATCTGACTGGTTTCTGAGCCTCTAGAGTCCTTCCCGTGAGCTCTGAGGCTTGAGGAATGAGGGAATCCAGGAGTTAGGGAGAGACTTCTAGTTCAGAGAACCTGGGAGGAGAGGTGTAATCACAATTCCCTGCCAATGAGGAGAACAGATTGTTGCTGAGTTGCTCCTAGACAGCATTGTCCATAAGTTTTTGGATGTTTCTATACATGCTACATGATGTCAGGTCAGAGTTGAACATCATTCCTTGGTCAAGGGGGTTCTCTATGATCTTGTTCAACACCTCAGGGTTGGAAATCAGCTGTCTCTACATCTGCTGCTGTAGCTCCATGGAATGGATAACTAGAAGCCCCATCTCCAACCCTGAGGTTAGACCACCTGCCTTGCTCCTATTTTTTTTTTTTAGCAGCATCAGGACCAGAGCAAGGGTAGTGGGTAAAGTAGTTGTAGGGACTGGAGCAAAGGCAACATTTGAAGTAGAGTGAGCAACAGCAATAGCAGCAGGCTCTTGGATTTTCTGTGGATCCTTGATTGCCAAATGGATAGTGAACCCATCTTTGATCCCATTTTAGTATGTCTCCGTCTTTGAAAATCTTGCCAGTGAAGATCAGAACAAGCTGGTCTTGTTGAACCTTAAATCTCTGCTTATGTCTTTGAAATCCTTCACTGAGGTATGATTGCTGATCATGATTGCTGACTTGTTCTTGGGAGTCTTGATGAGCCTGATTGGGGCGCAGGTCCCACTCAGCTCCACCATGCTGCCATCATCCATCCACCACCATAATCGTGTTTTTAGATGCATCCATCACATGACATAAAGCAGATTACAAGGGCAATTCAATTTTGTTGAACAATGGTTATCACATATATGTGTTTTTTAAATAACTCTCTCTAGTGGGTATGGGTATGTAGACACTTCAGTATAGGCTAGAGAATGACCTCATGCATCCAGGGAGTGCTACTGCAACCCAGAGTGTGTGACAGTCTGATACATATTAAAGTCACTGGTATCTCAGAATCTGTGATTCTTCAGGGCACTTGAGAAGTAGCCAGATAATGGTCTGATTGATACAATGAATATTTCTTTGCACTTGGCAAAGTGAGGCTTTCTTTGAAAGGTAGGAGTGGATATGAGTACTCTGCTGCTTTGGATCTATAAAGCAGGTCCCAGAAGATTTACTTAAAATGAACCAAGGTCATGACATTTTCAGCAGCATTTTAGAAAAAGGATCAGAAGAAATGGATTTCAAAGCGTGGTAGATCATGTTAACGCCTGGTATCAGAAAGATCTGAGTTCAAATCCTCTTCTCACTGCCTCAGGCACTCAACAGTGGTCTGACTCTGGGCAAATCACTTACCATATAGGGCCTTTGGTTTCATCATCTGTAGAATGAAGGCAATAATGACTCTTCTCTCACAGGGTTGTTATGAGGATCAAATGAAATAAAATATGTATGCACTTTGCCAACCTTGAAGCAGGATATAAATTATTGAATCCTGTTAGTCATTTCTGACTCTTTGTGACCTCACTTGACAAACATACTAGAGTACTTTGCCATTTCCTTTTCTAGTTCATTTTACAGATGAAGAAATTGAACAAAATGATATGAATGACTTTCCAAGGGTCATACAACTAGTAAGTGTCTGAGGTTAGATTTGAATTCAAGAAGATGCATCTTCCTGTCTCCAAGCCCTGAACTCTATCTGCTGTGTTACCTAGAGGCCATGACATGAATGTTATTATTATTATTATTAATCCATGTACTTCCTCCCATCCCTCATGTGGCTCTCAGAGCTTGAAATTTGTCATTAGGACTGCATAGTGAGAATACCCAAAGGCCTGGGTGAAATATAGCAGCTGGCTGGCTACCTGGCACATTTTGCTATAAACTATACTGCATTTCTAGCTCACAGAAAATAAATAGCCAACCACTAAAACCTAAAGCAGTCTAAGAAGATTGAACTGTAATTAGCTAGGATAACACCCATTTGTCACTTCTTCTTCTTCTTTTTTTTTTTTTTTTTTTAACAAAACAGATAATTCTGAAGTAATCTCAGCAATTCCAGGTGGGGAAAATCAATTAAGGAAGGTTCTGAATTTGTTTTCAGTCAGCCACATTAAGGATTTATTAAGTACCTATAGAGGTAGCTTAGTGATGCAGTGGCTACAGCATTGTGCATAGTGTCAGGAAAACCTTGTTTTAAATCCAGCCTCAGACACTTACTAGCCTTGTGATCTTCGGTAAGAAAATTTTGTTTGCTTGTCTCAGTTTGCTTAACTGTAAAATGGGGATAATAGCACCTACCTCACAGGTTGTTGTGAGAGGGGATAATAAGAATTAAGTCTGGAAAGACTACCTGTAGTCAAGTTGTAAAGGGCTTTCAATGTCAATTTGACCCTCTCCAGTTATGACTGATTTATCTTGTAATGCTGGAGAAACTGAGGCAAGATAGAGATTAGAGAGTTTTTTTTAATATTTTATTTGAGAGGGAGAGGTTGTTCTGGGGGCATGTTGCCTCTAGGGCTGATGTCTCAAAGCATCCAGCAGCAAATGTGAGTTCTCAATGACATATATATGGCTCTAAGCTTGGGGAGCTAAACAAAGATGGGGGGCAGGGGGACTGAGTCCAAACTCTGGTGGGTGGGAATCTCCAAACAGGGACCATCAATCCAGTTTTGAAAGGTTGGGGGAAGGACCATAAATTCTTACAAGTTGGGAGGATTTAGGAGGGGTTCAACTAGAGCCAGGAAGTCTGAAACTTAGAGATATAGACAGTACCAATTAGGTATCTGAGATAGGACATATGGAGTCTTATCTTTTGGAATGCTAGATCTCCACAGCCCAAATTATCTCAGTTCTATTGAGCCAAAAAGGGGATTACAACCAGGGGGAGTGAGGCAGAACAATTCAAGGAAACTGAAGCAGGACAATTCAGGGAAACCGAGGCAGGACAATTTAGGGAAACTGAGGCAGGACAATTTAGGGAAACTGAGGCAGGACAATAAGGGAAACTGAGGCAGGACAGTAAAAGGGAACTGTGGCAAACAATCTTAGCTGTAAGATAAAAGAACAAAATTAAAGGTATAAATATCAGCAAAGAGGGAATGAAATTATTCCTATTTATAGGTTATAGGATGGTGAACTTAGAAAACCTTGGAGAATTAGCAGTGTGGTTTTAGTGGATAGGATACTCATCCTTGAGTCAGATAGGCTTGGCTTCAGATCCTGACTTAGACAATTTATTGGCTTGGACAACTTATTAAGGCTTTATATGCTTCAGTTTTTTTTAAGTGTGAATAGATGGAAGTTGGATGGAAAAGTTTCTAAAATGCCTTCTAGTTCTAGATTAATAACCCTAATTGAGATTATTAGTAGTTTCATTAAGGTAGCAGAGCACAAAATAAATCCACAAATATTAGTATTTCTATAGTACTAACAATTATCCAGAAGAAATGGTAATGAGAGATTCTATTCAAAATACCTAAAAAATCCACAAAAGGTTCTGGAATTAGCCTACCAATATACATAGGAGATTTATGTAGATTTAAAACACTAATAAAATGAATAGAAACAAATTGCTTAGACCTTGCCAAGTTTTTAAAAAGCTCACACTACATTCCAATTAATAGACTTACTACTCTGTTAATCAAATTGCTATTGTTCAGTCCTTTTTCAGTCATGTCTGACTCTTCATAACCCCATTTGGGGTTTTCTTGGCAAAGATACCAGAACAATTTACCCTTTTCTTCTCCAGCTCATTTTGCAGATGAGGAAACTGAGGCAAACAGGTTAAAGTAACTTTCCCAGAATCACACAGCTACTGCCTGAGGACAGATTTGAATTCAGGAAGATGAGTTTTCCTGACTCCGGTTCTGACACTCTACCCATTGTGCCATCTTGCTGCCAGCTAAACAATTAATTAACAACAACAACAACAACAAACATATAAAAACTACTATATTCTAAGTATTGTGCTAAGAGCGATACAAAATTATGTCATTTGATTCTCATAACAATTTCAGGAAGCGGGTGTCATTTTTATCTCCATTTCACAGCTGAGGTGATTGAGGTTAAGTGATTTATTCAAGATCATACAGATAGTAAATGTCTGAAGTGAAATTTGAACCCAAGTACTCTTGACTCCAGGCCTAATACTCTATCCATGGAACCACCTCACTGCCTCAAATTATATAATTACATAAGAGAGAATTTGTAGAATTAGACAAAACACTAACAAAATTCATTTAAAAAAAATCTATAAAACTAGATCAATGGAACATACTCAGTATGCAAGAAAAAGCAACAATTGAAAAAAGCAACCCAGTGTTTGATAAATCCCCAAATAGTGAAGGAAAGATGAACTTTTTGACAAGACTTACTGGGAAAACTGGAAAGTCTGGCATAAATTTGTTCTGGACCAACATTTTTACAGTATATTCCATAGTAAGCTCAATATGGATATGTGACTTGAATTAAAAAGACTATATCATAACACATTTAGAGGAGAATGAGGGGAGGTGCTTTTTTTTACAATGTTTACTAGAGAGAGAATTCTTAACTAAAACTGGAATAGAAGAAATCATTAAAAACAAATGAAAAAATCAATTACATAAAGTTAAAAAGCTCTTGGATGAATAAAATCAATGAAGATAGAATGAGAAGAAAAACATACAGTCTGAGGTGTCCATAAGGCAGTTACTGATGCAGGCTTGTAACTCAAGAGAGAGACTATGGCTGGAAATCATCTGCATAGGTATTATAATTGAACTCATGGGAGCTGTTAACCATATTTGATAGTATAGATGGAGAAGAGAAGAGGGACCAAGACAAGTATATATATATATATATATATATATATATATATATATATATATATATATATATATATATACTGAGCCTGGGAAAAAGGAGAATTAATTAAAGTAGTAGGCATGAAGACATGGATGGAGCTCCAATAAAAGAGATTAAGAAATAGCAGTTAGTGGAAGAAAAATAAAAAAAGAACAGTCACAAAAGGAGAGAAAAGAGTCTTTAGTAAGATATGGTAATCGACAGAGTTAAGGACTGCAGAGAAATTAAGAAGGATGGGGATCGTGAAAAGACCATTAGGGTTGGCAATTAAAAGATCATCAAGAGTTTGGAGAGAATAGTTTCAGTTATGTGTTGAGTCTAAAAGTCACATTGTAAATGTATTAGAAGTGAATGAGAGGAGAGGGAATGAAGATCATTGGTGTAGTTAACAATCTAGATCTAGATTGCTTTTAGAGATGGTCAGAAGAAATGGGGATTTTCAAAGATGGGGAAGATCCAGACAAGCTATTAGGCAGAAGGTAAGACCAGGGATAGATGTAAATTAAAGAGAGAGGGAGGATAATAAAGAGGGCATTTTCCTGGGAGAAGACATAAAAAGATAGATTCTAAGATCCATGTAGAGGAGTTTGCCATTGTAAGTAGAAGAGCCTCTTCATCAGATGTAGTAGTTAAAGGAAAGATAATGGGGAAGATGTCTGAATAGGGCAGAAGAGGGAGCTCTCATCAAATAGACTAATTTTTTTTTCACTTAAGTATGACTGAAGAGGGATTAAAAAGGTTTAGATTATCTATTGTGAATGGAATAGTGAGTTAGTTATAGAGATGTAGAAAAATTCTTTGCTACAATGAAGGCCCATTTGAGATTATATTATATAAATCTGTAGTGGGCTCAATCAGCATCGTTTTTTATTTTCCTTAGCACTGTCCACAAAATATGTTTTAAAAGAGATGATTCTGGATACTGTATGGAAAACAGCCTGAAGGAGAGTGAAGCAGAAACCAATAGCCTAAGTTTATATTAGCTTTCTTGGGTACTGTCTATTGATCACACAGTCTCCTGGAACCCAAGTGTAGAACTCCAGTAAATTTCATCTTATTTGATTCATCTTGACCAAAAGGTCAAGACTTTTTGGTTCCTGGCTGTGTCATCCAGTGTGGTGTCTATCGTTCTCAACTGTCTATCATTTGCAAATTTGACAAGTACACATTTATGCAAGTCATTGATAAAAAGGTTAAAGAACAGAGGGACAAGTGAAAATTCTTGGGGAAAATAGGAAACATATACTGATAGAATTCAGCAATACTGAAACCCCAAAGGGATGCTTATTATGGAAGCAGACAACACAAGAGATAATGTGGAGATATTATTTTTACCTTGGTAATCATTAGGAAGATCAAAGGCATTTTCATTGCTCTTACCAGACTGGCCTTAACAAAAAAGTGAATGTGCTGTGATAGTG
Organism: Sarcophilus harrisii; assembly: GCF_902635505.1. Lineage (NCBI taxonomy): Eukaryota > Metazoa > Chordata > Mammalia > Dasyuromorphia > Dasyuridae > Sarcophilus > Sarcophilus harrisii. The sequence continues at coordinate 113,330,844 of NC_045427.1, read as the reverse complement.
TCAGACAAGGAAAGAGAAAAGTGTTTGTGTAGGAATTATACACCAGGAGAATATCTTTCTCTACCTACCTCTTCTCTCATTCCTGACACCTATAAATATCAGTGCAGGGCTGAGCTTGGGAAAAAGGAGAATGAATTAAAGTTTATCTTCAAAGCATTTTCTGAATCTTCTTTCTATCCTATTTTCTCTTTATGGCTTTTCTGGCTCCTTCAAGTATCACATGTGGTCAAACTGATTCTCTTGATCCTTATCAAAACATGCTCCCAGAAGCGATCTGACAATCACTTGTCTCTTAGCTTGAAGTTTAAAATGGAATGTAAGAGGAGGAAAGAAAATAAATTAGTTCAGACCCCTCATTTTACAGATGAAGAAACTGAGGCACAGAGTAAATTACTTATGCAAAATCACATAGCTAATAAAAGGAAGAAAAGTATTAAGAGCTCACCCAAAGTATGCAATAAGTAGTGCTTGAAGACTCAAGACATTTGGCTGTATGCCTCAGCTTGGTCACTCCTAACTATGGAGCTTTGGGCAAATCCTTTAACTGCTCTGAACCTTAATTTGTTCATGTCGAAAGAGCCATTCCATGACTTACAATCCTTGAATCTAGGACTCTAGGAGTCTCATGATTTCTTGTCTTGTACTCTTTGAAATATACCACTTAGCATTTCAATTTTATCTTTAATTGTAGAATTAAAGATTATTTCTTTTTCAAAACAATATCAATGAAACATGAGGGAAGTGTTGAGTAAGAAGGCTTTCTACCCACAGTACCTCCTAGCTACCTCTTGAAACAAATTGCAAATGATTCAAAAGAAATTAATTACATTGAACTAGTTGCCAAAATATATTTTTAAAAAGCCCAAATTCTTAGACCTCAGATTAAGAATTGCTGTTCTATTGTATATAAATCCCATGGTACCTAGTACTAGTAGGCCAGCTGACAGTTGGGCAATACCATAATAGCTCATCTTCTCATATCTTCCATTTGTGAAATTTCACCTGAAATGATATTTCATCTGTTTGCAAAGACATGACTGGGATGTCATAGTTGGCAGGGCTGTGCATTAGAGTGCATTGAGAGAGGAGGAATGATATAATGTTCCCTTATCCTGAATCTGGAGATTCTCTGCCAGCCTATGACTCTATACAATCTTTTTCTTTTGGTTGATCCCCAGGCCACCATCCCTAGTGTCCTGTCTCTCTTCTTCTAATACCTCATTTACAATCCCATTCATCCCTTTTGGTAAAACAACAACAACAACAACAACAACAGGAGCAACAAAAACTCGACAGAATGGCATAGTAGACAGTACTACATTGAAAGTCAAGAAAATTAGGGTTCAAATCCTGACATTTACCAATTGTGTGACAATGTACATTTAAATTCTCCAAGCCTCAGTTTTCTCTTCTGTAAAACTGAGTTGAAAGCAATGAAGTGCAAAATTTCCTCTACCTCTAATTTTAGGATCCTCTAAGTATGGATGGCATTTTGGCAGCATGGCAGTATGGGAGATAAGAGCACTGGATTTGGAGGCAGGAAGTGATCAATTTGAAACCTGCCTTAGATACTAACAGTATGACCTCAGTCAAAGTCATTTCAGTTGTCTCATCTGGGAGGTTGAGCTGTATGATCCCTACTAGAATTAAGTAATAATTGTTAGCATTTTGATAGGGCTATAAGATTTGACAAGTGCTGTAATATATCATTTCATATTGTGACCTCCATTATACAGAGAAAAAAAACTGAATTCCAGAGAGGCAAAGTGATTTTCCGGGGATCACACACATACATAGTTAAATATGTAAGGCTGGATCTGAACTCATGTCTTTCTGACTCAGTTTCCCCCTTGTTCTTTCTCATTGTGCCTCCTAGCTCATAGAAGGGAAAATCATTTGGGAGAGGTAACATCTCTGACATCAATCCAATCATGAGTACAGTTGTCCCAGGAGAGGGGATGTTTCACCTTACTTAGCCAGTTTAATCCTGTCCTTTATTCATCCTGATCTGTCTATTGATGCTTCTTTCAGTATCCCATGTATTTCATCCCCTCTGTGTACATAATACAACTTCCCCACCCTAATCAGACTTTTTTATAATAGTTTTTTTTATTTCAAAATACATACAAAGATAATTTTCAATATTCACTTGGAAAACCTTGTGTTCCAAATTTTTCTCCTTTCCTTCCCTCCACCCCCTATCCTAGAGAGCAAATAATCCAATATATGTTAAACATGTGCAGTTCTTCTATACATATTTCCATATTTATCATGTTGCAAAGAAAACTCTGATCAAAAGGAAAAAAATGAGAAAGAAAATAAAAAGCAAGCAAACAAAAAAAGTGAAAATATTATGTTGTGATTCATATTCAGTCCCCAGAGTCCTCTTTTTGGACTCAGATGGCTCTTTCAATCATAAATCTACTGGAATTAGCCTTAGTCAGACTCTTCTGGGATGGCTTCTCAGATATCTACTTTATTACCCCAGATAAATTTCTTAATTCTGTCTCTGATTTCTTAGTCTAAAGATATGGCGATCCCAGACTCTAAATGCTAAAGTAAATAATTGTGAAATTCATATACTTCAGGAAAGAAAATGCAGTACTAAAATAAGAGACATTTAAGAATTATCATCATTATACTTTAATAGTGTCTTTTCCCCATAGAGTGAATGCTATTATATGCCTGTTATCTCATTTATCCTCAAACCTTCAAGGAAATATAAAATAATACACATTTATAATAGATCCATTTCATAGATAAGGAAAAAAGCATATAGCTTTATTTTAGGCTTGAGTCATGGAAACAAAGGTAGAGACAAAACTAAATGATTCATTTCAATGCAGATTAACTCTATTAATGAATAGAAGATAAATTACTTACTATTTGGATCTAAAAAAATTCTTAAAAAGTACTAGTCAGATTTCAAAGAACATAGAAAATTTCATTCTCTAAGTTATTGAATAATATAAAAACCACATGAACAATCTCTTTCACAAATGGAAGATATGAGAAGATGAGCTATTATGGTATAGCCCAACTGTCAGCTGGCCCATTAGTACTAGGGATCATGGGATTTATATATAGTAGAACAGAGATTCTTAATCTGAGGTCTAAGAATTTGGGCTTTTAAAAAATATATTTCACCAACTAGTTCAGTAAAATTAGTTTCTTTTGAATCATTTGCAATTTGTTTTATAGGATAGCTAGGTGGTACTGTGGGTAGAACATTGGATGTGGAGTCAGGAAGACTTGTTCTCATGAGTTCAGATCCAACTTCTGACACTTATTAGCTGTGTGATCCTGACTAGTCACTTAATCCTGTTTGCCTCAATTTCCTCATCTTGTAAAATGAGCTGGAGAAGGAAATGGCAAATAATTTCAGTATGTTTGTCAAGAAAACTCCAAATGAGGTCACAAAGAGTCAGATACAACTGAAAAATGACCAAACAGCAACAAAATTTGTTTTATGATGAAAGAATGTCTCATATTAGTAGCCAGTTATTAAAATTGGTGAAACTCAAAGTTTCTCCACTCCCATTTCCTTGTTTGAAGCCCAGGATAAAGCTGAAGATTCTTTTCATTCTGGGTATAGCTGATCTATCCAACTAGATCAAGCTTCTCCATCTAAAAATTAATGCCTGCTCACTGTGTTCCTTCCATTCAAGATAAATTGGATGGAAGTAGAGACTCTACTTCTCTCTTTAGGTTGCCTAAGACTGTGGGCGATCTGGATTGTTTCTTTGTCCAAGAGTGATATGATGTCAATCACCTAATCCCTCATTATAATAGGACCACTTATCATTAATTATTAACCAATCAAAATTGATTGCCATCCTCAGGAGGACCTGAGTTCAAATTTGACCTCAGACACTTAGTTGTGTGACCCTGGGAAAGTCACTTAACCCTAATTGCCTTGGCCAAAAAAAAATGTCAAAAATTTATAAATATGTTTCAGAAAAATATAGGCTTTACCAGATTGCTAAGGGGCTCCACCGACACTGAAATCACCAAAAACTCCTGTGTCAGATAAAGGGAGCTAGAACTTCTTACATAAGTGCCAATCTTGAGTAGATCAAAAAAAAAAAAAAAAAAAAGCTAAATCAATGAGGGTGTAGAATTCCTCTGGAATCAAAGATTGCACTGAACACTCATAAATCACTTTAGTTTTCTCTGTCTTCAAGTGGCTTGCTTAACTGATCTGTACCATCAGTGGAGGACCTATGAGGACATGAAAACTTTTCTTATTTTTGAAAGAGTTAAAGCTGTTTCCAACAGCCATTTACTTATGGACTGCTAACTTCTCATGCAGAGAGGTTCAAGCTTGATGCAGTTCAGGCAAAACACAATGTGATGGGAATATCAAATTTAAATCCAATAGAAACAAAATCAAAAACTTCAGCAAGGCATGCAATCAATGAACTAATATTAATTATGTGTCTACTGTATGTCAGGCATTGTACTAAATAATGAGGATACAAAGAAAGGCAAAAAAGTTCCTATTCTCAACGATGTCATAATGAAAAGGGGTAGACAATATGAAACAAACTCTGTATAAACAAGATATACACAAGAAAAATTGGGGGAAATCTGAGAGGGAAGCCACTAAAAGTTAAGGAGTACTAGGAACATAGCACAGCAGAAAGTCTTGGGTTTATGTTTAAAGGTCCAGAGTTTGGAGCCTAGATCTGCTACTTACTATCTTGGTTAAGTCATTTTAACTTTCAGGGTCCAAGTCTCCTCATCTGGGAAAAAAAAGGAATTTGGATTAGATTAGTTCCAACTTTATCTCTATGAGTTTTTTTGATCCCAAAAGCCATATATGCTCTGGGAAAAAACACAATCTTTTAAGAAAAAAATGACAAAAAAGACCAGGAATGACTTAAACAACATTTTAAAAATTACTAGATTGTACATTCCTTAAAAAAAAAAAAGGCCAAAGATTCCAACTCCATTTTCAAATATTGGGTCATGGATATTGGATTTATGGGCCTGACTCTTTACCAGGTGTCAGCTGCAAGGCTATAGCAGACTATTCGAGTGTCAGGGCCTAATACATTGAAACTGTAAATAAAGAGTACCCAAGGAGCATAGGTAGCAATTAATCCATCAGAAGCCTCCAGAACCATACATTTACATTGTGCTTTTGTCTGACAGAACAGGAATCAAATTACAGAGAAAGCTATTGTCTCCTTTTTTGTTGATGTTGTTGTTCACAGAGTGGAGATGCTGCAGTGATTTCTCTAAAGAGGTAATTGCCAACGATTGCAAATCAAATGGGAAAATCAATATAAATTAATTTATCTAGAGAGATAGGCATAATGCCCAGATAATATTCAACCATGCAGAAGCTGAAGATTCCCTTGGTAGAATGAATGATGATGCACAAATTCCTTGAGTGTATAGTACAGAATGTCTAAAATGCAGACAGTTCATTAGACATTAGCCTTAACTTCTCTTTCTCTCTCCCTGGAATTTGACTGCTTGAATCAAGGACTGAAATCTAGAGCAATAATGAGGACACTGTATGTTGTTTTTTAAGAGCAAATAAATTTCTAAAACCAGACTTGAACTCAAATCTTCCTGACTCCAACACTCTATCCACTGCATCATCTAGTTACTTCAGAATTATGCTACAAAATGGCTAAAACAACCATAGACTATGACCTCCAAAGAAGTCCAAAATAGGAAGAAAGGTCCTATATTTTTGTAGTAGTAATGATTTCGAAACAAAGTACTCTATCAATCTAACTATCTATATCTTGATATGCCTTGCAATTTGGGAATGGCTAAATAAGGTATGGTATAGTATATGGATATTATGGAATTTTATTGCATTATAAGAAATTAAAGACATAAAAACACAGAGAAGCAAGGAAAGAATTTTATAAACTCATGTAAAGTCAAGTAAGCAGGACTAGGAAAATAAAAATATATTCATATATACATACATATACATATACATTTACACAGTGCAAGTGGGAAGAAAAAAACAAAAAGAAAATTGAATACTATGTAATTAAAATGATCAAATTATTATGATTATTATTACAAGGACATTGTAATCATTGGGGAGAGAAAGAATATATTCAGAATTGAAAGTGATATAAAAACAAATGAATACTATTTTAAAAAATCAAATTATTTATTGCAATCTGATATGTCACCTATAAATATTTACGTCCTCCACCACACAAATTAATCTCAGTAGCTATCCTTTATCCCCATCTGATTCCATTTCCCTAACTGAAAAAGAAAGTATTGATGATCACAATCAAATGTATTGGTTAGAGTCATATCTATCTTTGTTGCTCCTGGGTGCCATTGCTCATTCTGCCTTGAAGAATCATAAGGGAAAAATACTGAAATGTTTGATATTTCACATCTGGGTTATTAATATTAGGGCCTCATTTTAATCAGGAATCAGTTGACAGTTGCTGATTGATCATCCAAAGATCCATCTAATTCAAATAATATTTTTTCATTTAATTTTCATAAGCATATTATTCCAATGCTAGAATTTTATTGGAACTACATCACTTATTTTTAAATTCCCTCAACATTTCTGATGACAGGAAAACTGCCAGGATGGATAATTTTTACTAACATAATCAGTGCAAAGATGATTCAACACTGTCTATTTGTCAGGCATGAGAAAGTAAAGAGCTAAGAGCCAAAGAATTAAAAGTACTCCAGAGATACTTTGGTGAAAGTGAAAACAAGTTTGGGGAAATGTTACTCTTTTGATAAGGGTAGGGGAAGGAGGGAGGGAGGGACCTGAGAATTAAAATATTTAAATCCCACCTCTTTTGAGTCATAATTAAAAATTGTTTAATGTGATTAATACAAAACCACCAAAATGTATTTTTTAAAAAAGAGAAAAAGTACTAATGATTCTTATAAAAAGGCATGAATTGTTCCTTTAAAAGTCTTTTCTCTACATACCCAATTCTGGCTCAATAGTCCATTAAAAAGGTATTCAATAGGGGGACCAGAAATAGTTAAAGAATAAGTTGCAGAATAGTTGCTAAACTGAATTATTTCATTCAAGAATTCCCTACACCAAATGAAATAAAAAATCTGGACATATTTGCATGTGTGTATATGTGTGGTGCACATACATGCATATTATACACACATTATATAATATATACACACACTCACAGACATACATACACAAATATATGTATATGTGTACACTTTATATATGTGTGTGTGTGTGTGTGTGTATTATTTCCTTGCAGCAGAATATAAGCTCCTTGAGGAGAGAGACTATTTCATTTGTTTTTTATCCAAAGAGTCTAACATTGTGCTTAAATAAGTAAACACCTAATACATTTTTGTTGAATCATGAAAAATTATCCTTTGACTTATGTCAAGTAAGGCACAAAACAAGGAGACTAGTTCAACAACATGCTTGGCACTGCCATAGTGATTGTGAAGAGTAGATTCTCACTAGAAAAAGATTTCCAATAGATGGTTAGGTGCTCTATTCTATTGATTGCAACAAACACGGAAGTGCTACAAAGATTCCTAAACAATATCCATACTACTAAAAATTGTTCAGCTTAACAATCCTTAGAGAGAAAACTAAACATCTATTATACATAATATTATTTGAAGTTGATAAATAGATCATTGAATTAGTTAACTACCTCTCTCTCTCTCTCTCTCTGTATCTGGAAGAGGTACTGCAGTTGGACAATGAGGTGGGCCAAGTATCATTTAGGAATGTATAGTAGATTAGATTACATTTGGCAGCATGTTCAGTGTTTTCTAAGACCTCACACTTTCCCTTGAACAATCAAATAAAAAACCAATCCACATCACTTTTTTAAATGCCAATATTTTTCTAGGAATATTATAATATTATAATATGTCTAGAAATGTCATAATCTCCAAAAAACCTGAATATTTAATGATCCAGAGATCAATGGAGAGACAAATATTGTCATTTCAATTCAACAAACTAGACATGATGCTAGGTTGTCAGTTAGTAAACATTTATTAAGAGCTTACTGTGTGTCAGGCACCATATTAAGCATTGGGGATACAAGGAATTGCAAAACACAGTCTCTTATCTTAAGAAGTTATAATGGGGGAGGCAAAAAGGAAACAAGTATATGTATACAAGTTAAATAGGAAACAATTAAAAGAGCAAAAGCACTAGAATTAAGAAATGTTGGAAAACATTTTCTAAAAAGATAAAATTAAAAAAAATTTCAATATTTTATTTTTCTAAATACATATAAAGATAGTTTTCAATATTCATTTTCTAAGATTCTGTGTTCCAAATTTTTCTCCCTTCCCAAGACATAGGTTAAATATGTGCAGTTTAAAAAAATATATATTTCCATATTTGTTATGTTTTGCAAGAAAAATCAAACCAAAAAGGGGAAAAACATATGAGAAAGGAACAAACAAATAAAAAAGGTGAAAATACTCTGCTTTGATCCACATTCAATCTCTTTCTCTAGATATGGGTGCCATTTTCCATTTCAAGTATATTGGAATTGTTTTGAATCATTACTTTGTTGAGGAGAATCAAATCCATCACAGTTTGTCAACATGTAATCATGTAATGTAATGATGTAATGTCATCATGTAACCTTTGGTTCTATTCAGGTGAAATTTCAGTTGGGACTTGGAAGAAGACAGGGAAGTCATAAGGTGGAAATGAAGAGGGACAATGTCTGGGGATGGGAAATAGTCAGAGAAAATATCCAAAGCCAAGAGATTGTATCTTGTGGAAAATAAAGTATAAGAAGCCTAGAAAGATGAAGGTAGGGTGCAAAGGGTGAATATGTAGAGCTTTTGTTGCCAAACAGAGTTTTGATCTTAGAGGTGAGAGGCAACAACTGTAGTTTATTGAGCAGGTAGATTATATGGCCATATCTATATGGGGACACAAAATCAAAATCAAAATGGTCTTTGTCTTTAATAAGACTTTATTTTATATATAATGGACCAAAATAAGCTGTCATTAACAATGATGATTTTTTAATTTATTCTTTTTGCTCAAGAAATAGGAAAAAAAAACTTATGCAGGAAATATACCCAGGAATTATGATCTGAAATAGAGGTATTTAGATATATTAGGTATGTAGTAAAAGGGAGGTATAACAACAGAAGGATGGCACAAGTGCTACACTGATAATTTCATGTTCTGTAATTCAGGGGTTAACTTCTTGGACCTGACACATTGTATGGCCTCACTGAAGAAGACTTATTGGAAGATAACATAGATATGGATAAGATTCATGTGATATGAAAAGGCACAGATGAGAAGCAACTTGCACTATTTGCTTAGGTGAAATAACATTTCCATTGACATACTGAAGCACTGAAATGATACTTGTGGAATTTTGTTGGTAAAGTTGACATTACATCAAGTGTGCATATGGTATTTTTCTGAAATGTAGAATCATGTTAACATGTTTGAAAGGGAAAAGATCATCTGTGTAATAGTGATGGTGATCATGCTAATAATGGTGGTAGAATGGAGATAAGAAGAAAAATTGTTTGAAATACAAATTCCATGACTTTGACTTTTATATTTTTTGAAGATCTACATGAAGTTGTTTATCTTAGCTGAAGATTTTCAAGTATATAACTCAGTCTGACTAATATTTCTGAAAAATCTTAATCTCTAGGACATTCACTTCTAAGGGAAGATCATGTATAAAAATTGTTGCAATGAAACAGCAATGGCTAAATGAAGCCATTTGGTCAAGCTGTTTACAACAGTGTTCTCTTTCAATGATAATCTGCTTGGATCATAATCCAAGAGATAATTATCCATTAAATATAATTAAATTCAAATCTGTCTATAAAGAAGAGATACAAAATGAATTAGGATTCTATAATAATCTTCCAAATGATGTAGACGATGACAGAGATTAGTGATAAAATCTTAGGACCAGTAAACTTAGCCAATGGGAACAGGGAGAGTATATATTTAATATATATACTTATGCTTAAAATATACTTTAGCTCTTAAGCAGAATATACTTTCATAGTTATATTTAACATATGATTTAGATGTTAAGCCTATTGAATAGATGCAGTCAGATATGTATTAATCAGAAGATAAATCATAGCTATTTCAATATCCTTGTGATTGTCACTCTATATTTAAAATCAACTCTTCCAAACTAAAGGGAAATTTAATATGATTGTATTGTGGTCATTATATTTTAGAAGATGTTTTAAACTGACAGAATTAAAGGCAGTGAAGTGGTGCAGTGGAGACAGGAAGACTTGAGTTCAAATTCAGCCTAAAATAATTACTAGCTGTGAAACCCTGGTAAGCCATTTAATCTCTGTCTTAATGTCTTCATCTGTAACATAAATAGTAAAAGCACCTATATACAGAGATGTCATGAGGATAAAATGAGATAACATTTGTAAAGTACTTGTCAACATTTAGAGCTCCATATAAATGTCATTTATTATTATTTTATTTTGTTTTAAATTTATGGAATATAAGAAGCATGTTCAAATATATGTATAATACAAAAGATGATTGTTCATGAAACTATAAATTTGCTATTTATAACTTGTTATTCCTTTCAAATATACAACAAAATTATCATTAAATTTCACTTTTTTCCTTTTCCCCTTCTTTCCCACCCTATCCCTCACTCTGCCAGTACACATAAATAGGTATATATATATGTATATATATATATATATATATATATATATATATATATATATGTACACACACATATATGTATACACACATACATAATATATGTAAACTTATTCTATATATACTTTATCAATTCTTTCTTTGGGCACACAATATTTTTCTTCATATGTCTTTTTTTTTGGCAAGGCAGTTGGGGTTAAGTGACTTGCCCAGGGTCACCCAGCTAGTAAGTATTAAGTGTCTGAGGCCAGATTCGAATTCAGGATTTCCTGACTCCAGCCTCGACGCTCTATCTATTGTGCCATCTAGTCACTCTTTCATATATCTTTATAGTTAATTTGAGTGTTGATAATAGACAAGATAACTTAATCAGTCAAAGTGATTCTTAGAACAGTATTATTATTGTATATAATTTTTTGTTGTTATTTAACATCATAGATTTAGAATCAGAAGCATCCTTTGGAGTTTTGAACAATTATAGTTCATTGAAATGAACACCTTCATTTTAAAGATGAAACTGAAGCATTTATTCTTTCATTGTTAAGCACTGACTATATACAGGGCAGTGTGACTGATACAAAGACTCGTTTGAAACACAGACAAAGCTAAAAGGGATATGAGTTTTTAAAAGAGAAAAATTTCTAAGAGGCAGAAAAGAGATATTAAAAATTGATATCACCTTCACTCTTGTCTCACAGGAAAAGGAAGCCCTACTACCTACCAAGGCAAACCCCTCTATATGCAGAAGTGATTCTGTTAAACTTCATGGTCTTTAGTAGATCTGGGAGGGGAAAATCCTGAGGGTTTCTGGCCAAAACAGAAATGACTGCTATTTACATTCTATTTGAGTCAATCAGGACCCAATCCTGACCAAATAGGACATGGCCTGGGACCTATGGGTGGCCAATCAATGAGAAGAAGAAGAAGCAGCAGCAGCAGCAGCAGCTTTTAAGAGCATCTGTAGGTAAGGGTATGATACACTGATTGAGTGTAGCCTCAGTCAAACTGAGACCTGTTGAAGATCTCAGCTTAAAAAGACCAAGGTCTCCCACTGCATCCAGGGTCATCTCCAGCTCGCCTGATCTAGATATGGCCATTGGACTTGGCTGACTTTGGGAGGAGAAAGTGAGGCAGGTGACCTTGCACAGTCCTCCTTTATTTAAATCCAATTCACTTGCATGCCATGGCATCACTTCCCTGATGACATGGCCCTCTTCTGAAATGAAGGACAAACTACAACAATCTCATTTAGTAAAATGATCCCTCTATAGTCCCCATTCTTTCATTTATCTTAAGTCTTTTCCTTCAGACTCTTTCCTTACATGATCTCCATTAAATATAATCTCACATCTCTTCAACTCTTTGTGGCTAAAGTCCTTGAGAAGACTGTCTCAAAGATGCCTTTACTTCTCCTCTATATCTCTTCTTAGTTCTCTACATTCTGGCTTCTAATCTCATCATTCAACCAAAGCTATTCCTCACAAAGTTCCCAGTGAACTCTTAATTATTAAATCCTCATCCTTCTTGACTCTCTGGAGTCTTTGCAATTGTTGATATTTCCTTCTCCCTAGATTTTTGGATCACTCTCCTGGCTGTCCTTCTCCCTATTGGACTGCTCCTTTTTAGCCTCCTTTGCGAAATCTCTATGGTCATACCCAGTAACTGTGAATGTCCCTTAGGGCTCTCTTTTGGACCATCTTTTCTTCTTCCTCTAAATTATTTCACTATCATCTCTCATGGATTTAACAATAGTGACAATAATAAGATAGCATTTCTTTAGCACCTACTATACAGCAGGTACTATGCTAAGTGCTTTATTAATATTATCTCAATTGATTCTCACAACAACTTGAAAGGTAGTTGTATTTTTCAGTTGGAGAAAATGAGGCAAACAAAGGTTAAATGATTGCCCAAGATTACAAAGAGAATAAATATCAGAGAAAGGATTTAAACCCAGGTTTTTTCTGACTCTAAGGCCAGTATTCAATTCATTATGCCCCATAGCTTCTTTATGCTGATTATTCTCAAACATACCTATCTAGTTCTAACCTCACTGCTGACTTCTGGACTGCCATCACCAAATGCCTAGAAGACGTCTTGAACTGGATATCTAATAGAGAGCTGAAATGCAATATATCCAAACTTGAACTCATCTTTCCACAAAACCCTCCTCCCTCCTAAACTTTCTTGTTACTATCAAGAGAACTACGATCTCCCAGTTACAACTTACACATCATCTTCAACTCCTCACTATTTCTTACTATCCTTCCTTCCCATATGAATAATTTTGCCAAGATCTGTCAGTTTTATATTTGCAATATTTCCAATAAGCTTTTTTCTGTTACTGTCCCCACCCTGGTACCTGCCTGCCCTAATCTCCTCACACTTGAAGGGTTGCAATAGCTTGCTACTTGGTCTACCTACTAAAAATCTCTTCCCACTCCAGTCTATCATCCGTTCAATTACCAAAATAATTTTGTTGGGGTGCAGATCCAACCATATCAACCAACTCTACTCAATAAATTCCTATTGCCTTTCAAAATCCTAAACAAAATCTGCTGTTATTGTCATTCAAAGCTCTTTATAACCTAGATTGGCCCACTCCTTTACAATTTTCCTACACCTTATTACCTCACCTTACTCCCTTATTCTTCAGTCCAATGACACTTCTTCCTTGGTATTTGAACAAGACATTCCTGCACATTTTCTCTGACTTTTCCTTATGTCCCTTATGTCCTCCTTATTGCTGCCTCCTGGCTTTCCTGACTTTTTTCAAATCCTAGATAAAGTCTTACTGTCTACAGAAGGCCTTCCTCAATTGTTTTTCTTCTGTTAATCACTTCATCTTTATCCTGCAGATAGCCTGTTTGTTCATTGCATTTTGTTTCCCCCTTTTAAATTATGAGATCTTTGAGGCCAGGAACTGTATTTGGCCAGTCTTTATATCCTCAGTGCTTTGTATGTTGTGTGGGATAGTAGGTGCTTAATAAATGGTTATTGATTGACTGGCTAAGAGCATCAAAACTATCCTGGTAACTAACCTGGTTTTGTCTTACAGTCATGGACACTGAGGCAGAGAGAAATTAGATGACTCTTCAAAAGTTATCCAATTAGCAAAATAGATGGGATTTCAGCCCAGAACTTTGTGCTATCTCTTTCTACAATTCAATAACCTTGATCAATATTTGTTTATAGATTAGACTTAGAGAAGGAATTGGAACATATCTTGCCATTCAGACCAAGGATGATCTGAGATGAGGCCTCAGTTTCTGAAAGTTTAAGGCTAGACTTTTATCAATCTGCTCATTCCCCTTTGCTTACTTGTCTGTTAATCTTTTCTCTTTTAAAGCTATCCAGTCTTCCTCCCTTCACCACATGGTTTTATTGAAAGGTAAATCTTCCATAGAACAACCACTCATAGAAGCCCATGAAAATAAACAAAAAGACCAGAAACACATAGAAATGATTTTAATATTAAATTTCAATGAAGAGGAAAAAAAACCATACAGTAGAGGCAATCCCCTACAATGACAGATTTATTCCAAAACCTAAGTGTCAATCATGAGACGTTAAGAATCTTTAATTTCTACTTCTATCAGAAATTTCACAGAGAAAAAGAAAAACTATAGTAATTTCCATATTTCTGTTACTGATCTTTTGTGAAAGTCAGTAGTAATTTGTGGTTAATAGTAGTTGAAAATGATCTCACTGACTGGTTCTCCTGACAAGGCCATGAAAAAAGCATTTCTCTAACTTAAATACCATGATCTCCTACTCCCCATCCCCCAAATCAGTTCACAATTGTCTGTAGAGTCACAACGTAAGTGTGTTTTGATGAATTTTGAACAGGAAATCATTATGTCCCTCTGACAGCTCAGTTGAGTATTAGCAATTTTGGAAGATCTCTACACCAGACACAAAGGGTGAGTTATAAAATATTTATGGGCCTGATTGTGGATCTAACAAGTAAGGTGGTTGGCAGATTGCCACAGCACTAATGCATCTGTGGTTTTCCATCCTTCTGCAAAACTTGATTCTGCCTTCTGTTACACTTTGATATCTAAATGTGCACTCCAGAGATTTGCAAAATGGTTCATGACTTTATTACAAATGTGTATAAAACATAATTGGGCTTTGGTGAAGAGTCCCATTAAATGCCCCTGCATATTAATCCTGGTTTTACTTTTCCCCAAAGTACTAAGAAAAAGCACCAAACAATTCAATTCTAAAGTATTGGGATTGTGTTTATATAGTCTGTTTCCCTTTCATATACCATCCAAACTTGTATTTTCCTACACTTTTACTCAATAGCTAGCAAAATGGGCATTATGGTCAAGTAGAAAGAGCACAGAATTTGAAGTCAAAAAGATGTTGAAATCTTGGCTTTGTCATTTAAGAACTGTGTGACTTTGAGCATTGTCACTTAGGTAGCCATTTTTTTATCTATAAAATGAGCAAGTAAATTAAGGAATTTCTGATATCCCTTCCAATTTCAAATCTCTGGTTGTATGTACCATTGGATTGTCACACAATGTAACATGAATAGACAAGAATTGATGCCCCCTGTCAAAGGTGGCACCTTACTCTCTATATTACACTGACTTTTGTAAAATCACAATGAGTTTTGAGTAGATAAGAAGTTGAAAGTACTGGATAAAAAGGTACACCTAAGGATAGTGGAAATGGTGTATATACAATAACTAGGACCATGTCAACAGTAAATCAGAAAGTTAGGGAAACAATCACAAATCAATTGAGGAATAGCTGAATAACTTAACAGTATATGAATATAATGGAATATTATTATTTTATAAGAAATGATCACTAGGCTGAAATCAGAAAAGCCTGAAAGACTTACATAAACTAATGCTAAGTAAAATGAATAGAACCAAGAGAATATCACAACAACAAGAAAATTATGTGATCAACTGTGATGGATTTGGCTCTTTTCAACAATGAGGTGATTCAAAGCAATTCCAATAGACTTGTGATGGAAAATATCATCTACATCCAGAGAGAGAACTATGGAGACTGAATGTAGATCAAATCATTTTATTGTTTGTTTGCTTGTTTTTTTTCCTCATTTTTCCCCTTTGATCTGATTTTTCTTGTGTAGTATGACAGATATGGAAATATGATTAGAAGAATTACATGTATATTGGATTGTTTGCTGTTTAGGGGATAAGGGAGCAGAGGAGGGAGGGAGAAAAATTTGGAACATGAGGTTTTGCAAAGGTGAATGCTGAAAACTATCTTTGCATGTATTTGGAAAAAAGCTATTATAAAAAAGAATAAAGAGACATTTATAACGAAAGAGCAAAGCAAGTAGAAGAAGATTCTCACATTTTTTATTGTCCATTAAATCATAAAATTAAAAATGTCAACTAAGGTAGATCAAATAGGAGTTGGTGAGAAGATTTCCCATTTGGGTATGGCAATATGAAGTAATTTTAGATTAAGATTTTGGTAGATGTGACAATAGCAAGTGGAGAAAAAAAGAAATTAAGGTCACTGAGTTCCTCCTAGATCACTGCCTTGTCATGGTGGTGGGGCTTGTGTAGCTCAATGAAACTATGAGCTATGCTGTGCAGGATTACCCAAGACAGACATATAAGGAAAGCTGAGCATCATAGAATTGACACTTTTGAATTGTGATACTGGAGAAAACTTTTGAGAAGTTCCTTGGACATCAAAAAAAAAAAAATCAAATCAGTCAATATTTAAAGAAATTAATCCAGGCTATTTACTACAAGGATAAGTACTGAAACTGAAGCTTAAATATTTTGTTCACATAATGAGAGGACTGAACTCATTGGAAATGTCTCTGTTGGGAAATATTGAAGGTAAAAGGGATGGCAGAGGATGAAATGGAAGTAACCAACATGAATTTAGGCAGATTTTGGGAATTAGTGGAAGATACAAGGGCCCAGCATATGACTCATAAAGATTCAGACACGATTGAGAAACAACAAATGTCCCTCCACATTTATTTAAATATGGTAATTGAACATGACAATTGATACCTAAACAGATAATGTAAACTTCATCAAACAGCTATATCAAATTTAGATTAATTTAGAAGGGATTATTATTGTTTCTTTTAGTATTGTTGTCCTGGTCTAATGAAACAGACTCTGAACTCCATGTTGGCCAGTATTTGGCAATATTACATAATATTAAATTCAATTTCTGGGTCCTTTAGATAAAAATATCAGAGAGGCCCCTTTCTTTTTAAAAATTATTTATTTTAATTAATTGATTAATTAATTAATTTACAAAGCATATGCATGGGTAATTTTTCCAACATTGACCTTTGTAAAACCTTTTGTTCCAAATTTTCCCCTCTTTTCCCCCAACCCTCCCCTAGCTGGCAGGTAGTCCAATACATGTTAAATATGTTGAAATACATGTTAAATCCAATATATATATATATATATACATATTTATATATTTATCTTTCTGCACAAGAAAAATCAGGTCAAGAAGGAAGGAAAAGAAAAACTGAGAAGAAAACAAAATACAAGCAAACAACAAGAGAGAGAGAATGAGAATGCTATATGCTGTTCCACATTCCCATTGTTGTATTGCTGGGTATTGCTGGGTATTGCTATCTCTCTTCATCACTGAACAAGAGAAATTGGTTTGAATCCTCTCATTGTTGAAGAGAGCCATGTCCACCAGAATTGATCATTGTATATAAACTTGTTGTTGCTGTGTATAATGATCTCCTGGTTCTGGTCATTTCACTTAGCATCAGTTCATGTAATTTTCTCTAAGCCTCTCTGAAAATATTCTGCTGGTTGTTTCTTAAAGAACAATAGTATTCCACAGCATTCATATACCATAATTTATTAAGCTATTCTCCAGTTGATGGGCATCCACTCAGTTTCTAGTTTCTTGTCATTACAAAGAGGGCTGCTACAAACCTTTTTTCACGTTTCCCTCCTTTAATATCTCTTTGGGATATAATCCCAGTAGAAACACTGCTGAATCAAAGAGCATGCAGAGTTTGATAACTTTTTGAGCATAGTTCCAAACTGCTCTCCAGAATGGTTTGATCTGTTCACGGTTCCACCAACAATGTATCAGTGTCTCAGTTTTTCCACATCCCCTCCAGCACTGGTTATTATTGTTTCCTGCCATATTAGTCAATCTGACAGGTGTGTAGTAGTATCTCAGAGTTGTCTTAATTTGCATTTTTCTGATCAATAGTAATTTAGAACACCTTTTCATGTGACTACATATAGTTTCAATTTCTTCATCTGAAAATTGTCTTTTTGTATCCTTTGACCATTTATCACTTGGAGAATGACTTGAACTATTATAAATTTGAGTCTTTCTGTATATTTTAAAAATGAGGCCTTTATCAGATCCTTTGGATGTAAAAATATTTTCCCAGTTTATTGCTTCCCTTCTAATCTTTTTTTAAAAAATTATTATTATAGTAACTTTTTATTGACAGAATCCATGCCAGGGTAATTTTTTTTACAACATTATCCCTTGCACTCACTTCTGTTCCGATTTTTCCCTCCCACCCTCCACCCCCTCCCCTAGATGGCAAGCAGTCCTATATATGTTGAATATGTCCTAGTACATATGTATGTGTACAGATCCAAACAGTTTTCTTGTTGCACAGGGAGAATTGGATTCAGAAGGTAAAAATAACCCGGGAAGAAAAACAAAAATGCAAACAGTTTACATTCATTTCCCAATGTTTTTTCTTTGGGTGTAGCTGCTTCTGTCCATCAATGATCAATTGAAACTGAATTAGGTCTTCTCTTTTTCAAAGAAATCCACTTCCATCAGATTACATCTTCATACAGTATTGTTGCTGACGTATATAATGATCTCTTGGTTCTGCTCATTTCACTTAGCATCAGTTCATGTAATTTTCTCCAAGCCTCTCTGTATTCATCCTGCTGGTCATTTCTTACAGAACAATAATATTCCATAACATTCATATGCCACAATTTACCCAACCATTCTCCAATTAATGGGCATCCACTCAGTTTCTAGCTTCTAGCCACTACAAACAGGGCTGCCACAAACATTTTGGCACATATTGGTCCCTTTCCCTTCTTTAGTATCTCCTTGGGGTATAAGCTCAGTAGAAACACTGCTGGCTCAAAGGGTATGCACAATTTGATAACTTTTGGGGCATAATTCCACATTGCTCTCCAGAATGGTTGGATTTGTTCACAGCTCCACCAACAATGTATCAATGTCCCACTTTTCCCGCATCCCCTCCACAACAATCATCATTATTTTTTCCTATCATCTTGGCCAATCTGACAGGTGTGTAGTGGTATCTCAGAGTTGTCTTAATTTGCATTTCTCTGATTAATAATGATTTGCTTCCCTTCTAATCTTGTCTACATTAGTTTTGTCTATACAAAAATTTTTAAACTTAATATAATCAAAATTATTTATTTTGTGATCAATAATGATCTCTAGTTCTTCTTTGATCACAAATTCCTTCCTTTTTGACAAATCTGAGAGGTAAACTACCATATGTTCTTCTAATTTGTTTATAATATCATTCTTTAAGTTTAGATCATGAACCCATTTAGACCTTATCTTGGTATTAGGTTAGGTGTGGGTCTAAGCTTACTTTCTGCTATATTAGTTTCCAATTTTTCTAGCAGTTTTTATCAAATAGTGATTTCTTATCCCAAAAGTTGGGAAGGCTCCTTTCTTTTTAAAGAATCCCTTTTATCTAGCTTTTTTTTTTTTTTTTTGCATAATGGAATTCTGCTTCCACTATTATACTCTCAATTGCCAAATGCTTTAATATTTAAAAAAATATAACTCCAGTTCACTTTTAGTAATATTTGTTTCTTCTTATAGAATAAATATGAAGAACCCAGTCAGTACTATATAGAAGAATTAATAGGATGTAGGAAAGGACTGCTAGGGATTATATGTAAAAATGAGTTTGGAGTAATCATTTCTGCTAGTATTGAGGAAAAAGGATAGACTCTTATTATTTAGGAAAGATTTAGCTGTGTGTTCACTTTTCTTGCCACAGTAAGAAAGGCAGGGCAGCTGAGCTAGGGGAGCAGTAGAGCTATAGTAGCAGATGATGGCTTTGCAGTCTTTGGTAGATTTTTGCCTACTCTGAAACTGCTTGAATGCTTCGGATACAATTGGAAAAAAGGAGCAGATCTGTATTAGAATTTGTTAGATTGATTCTTTATGGTGCTATAGAGCTCATGAACTAAATGAAAGGTAGCAAGTGGGATGATTGGGGGTCTATTGTTCCTGATGGACTTTCATTGCCCTTTGTGGTGCTCGTCCCTAAAAAGTCTCATATGAGGACCATGCTGCAAGCTGTCTGAGGGCTTAGGATAGAGAAAATGTGATGGAGATGAATATGTTTCACAAGGTTGGCAATACTTATATCCTAGTAATCTCAACCATTCCTCCTTCACATGATGTTCTTGCATCAAAGATCACTTGATGTAATACCAAAATTACAGAGTTAGTACCAACTTGCCCTATGACACTGGGTAGTTTGGTAAGGGGTGCTGCCAAATTTGAGTGAACAATTACAGTAATTATAGTCTTAGGTCTATAAGGACATTCATTGTTCATCAGGAAGAGACTGTTGGTTGTATCTAACTTGATCTTCCAGTGAACCTTGGCTTCTTTTGAATATAGAGTATTGGACCCACAGATGACCTTAGAGAAGGGAGTAAAGAGGAAAGCAAAATAGGCCCGGTGCCATACCAGGAGGCCATAGAGAGTTTCCCAGATGAAGATTGTATTGGATCTTGGTCTAGGTAATTTTGTTCTGTGGAATAGGCAACAAGACTAATATCTCAGATGATTTTCTTTAACATCTGCTCAGGAGTATTGTGATGCTCAAATGGATGTAAAATGTTTTGCAACCCTCATAGTTCTATACAGGAGAAATACATATACTTTTAAGTTTAATCTACATTATTATTATTATTTTTAGGTTTAATCTGCATCATTTATTTATTTATTTTTTAATTATAGCTTTTTATTTACAAGATATATGCATGGGTAATTTTTCAACATTGACCCTTGCAAAACCTTCTGTTCCAATTTTTCCCCTCCTTCCCCCCACTCTCTCCCCTAGATGGCAGGTAGACCAATACATGTTAAATATGTTAAAGTATATGTTAAACACAATATATGTATACATATCCATACAGTTATTTTGCTGCACAAGAAAAATCTGACTTAGGAATAAGGTAAAAATAGCCTGAGAAGGAAATAAAAAATGCAAGCGGACAAAAACAGAAGGAATGGAAATGCTATATTGTGGTTCACACTCATTTCCCATAATTTTTTGCTGGGTATAGCTGGTTCTCTTCATTATTGAACAAATGGAACTGATTTGTTTCATCTCATTGTTGAAGAGAGCCACGTCCATCAGAATTGATCATCATATAGTATTGTTGTTGAAGTATATAATGATCTCCTGGTCCTGCTCATTTCACTCAGCATCAGTTCATGTAAGTCTCTCCAGGCCTTTCTGAAATCATCCTGCTGGTCATTTCTTACAGAACAATAATATTCCATAACATTGATATACTACAACTTATTCAGCCATTCTCCAATTGATGGACATCCATTCAATTTCCAGTTTCTAGCCACTACAAAAAGGGTTGCCACAAACATTTTTGCACATACATGTCTCTTTCCCTTCTTTAAGATCTCTTTGGGATATAAGCCCAGTAGTAATACTGCTGAATCAAAGGCTATGTACAGTTTGATAAGTTTTTGAGCATGGTTTAATCTACATTATTAATACTATCTTAAGTCTAGATAATGAATGAAACAGTAAATCAAGGTCTTATTTATAGTTCTTGCATGCACTGGTTAGAGCTCATTCCAGTACACTCCTGAACCTATCTAGGTATAATTATTTGAAAAGATGGCTTACAACAGCAATGTTCTCTTGATATAATAGAGATGAGAAAGTGTCTTTATGAAGTGTCTTCATTCTAGCTTCAATGAATATTTTTAAAAAATGACTACAGTTTACTTTTAGAAATAACTGCTTCTTCTTACAGACTGCATGTTATTTGAAGCCAACAGGGGGGAAAAAGGTACACATTGGCCCAAATTTACATAGTGACCATGTATCATTATGCTTTAAGTAGAGTGAAAACCTCCTAATTAGATGGAATTATAAATTGTATTGAATCATAGGCCATGTAGAATCTTTCCACTCTTTCAAGTTGTAAAGGTCTGATGATTTCTTACCATCCTACTTATACATTTTTAGACATTGAAATACCCAAAAGAAGAAGGAATGGGCCAAAAGGTATTGTGAAGGATGTGTCTGTCACTGACTTTGGGAGATATTTTGATCAATGATCTACCCTTCCTACATCTGACCTTAGGTAGTACATGGCTAAGTCTGGAACACAAAACTCCAGGGACACACACAAGACAGAAAAACAAAGATATATACATGGTGTTCCAAAATTACACAAAAACTTTTCAGACATAATATATAAAAGAACAATATATAGAAACAGATAATCCAGTGATATGGGGAAATAATAAATGATAATACCTTTTCTAGAAGAAAAGAGGGAAAGAAGGCTCCTCAGAGAGAAGAGATTATTTTTACAATAAGGAACATAGGAAAGTTGAACTGTTGGGGCAACAAACAACGGTCCTGAGGATAATAATAATTACCTTCTCCAAGTTTTGGGCTCTCTAGAAGCAGATGAAGGCAGAGAGAAGCATATTTTAAGGGCTAGCCTTTTTTGATAGAGTAATTCTAATCCTTTTTACATGGCATTTGTTCTTGGAAGAAGGAAGTAATGGTGAATCATGAGACCTCTTTTTAGGAAAGAAGAGATATCAAATGTATGGAAGGTATTTATATTTCATAGCACTCATAAGGGAGGTTGGACCCGATGAAAATATAATTGGGAAATATTTAACAAAAATAATAATGGAACTTAAATAATGCTAATATGTGAATTAGTATGTATCTTGTAAAGGCTACTTTATGAAGATTGGTCCCTTTTGTATTTGAGTTTGATACAACTGTATTAGAGCAACAGATTTAAGATCTAAGTGTAAGGGAAAATTTTGCAAATATCATCACCAAAATTCTTATCATATTTTAACAAATAGAAAATGGCATGAATTAAATCAATTTATGTCCCAAGTATTTATTATGTGCCAAACACAGTTCTAACCACCAGTAGTACAAAGAAAAGGAAAAGACATCCCCTGCTCTCATAATTCCTGAATCATCTGTTTAAGCTTAATTAGACTACTGAATTGTTAGAACAAAGAACAAAATTAGTTCAAAGCTAGAAAAAAAAATGAAAGTTAGGGAAAGTAATCAGAAGTCTTTAAAACAACTTCATTTAGGTCTGTTTAAGCAATGAAAAAATGGCATTTGGATGGGAAAAAACAAATTCAAATTACAAATTATTTTATATAAAAGCACAACTGATAAATACTACTTGTCAGAAGTTCATGGTACATTGACAAAGATTGACCATATCTTAGGACATAAACATTTTATAGCTAAGAGCAAAAAAGAAGAAAAATTAAAAGTGTCTTTTTCAAATCCAAATGCAATAGAATTATATTTGATAACAAGGAATAAGGAAATATAGATTAAGTGAGTCGGAGATTTAATGACCCAGTATTTAAGAATGAGTGGATTAAAGAATAAACCATAGAAACAATAAAAAATTCATTAAAGAAAATTACAATAACCAGACAACATATCAAACCATACTATACAGCAAAAGTAGGGAGGAAATTGTATATCTCTAAATGAATACATTAATAAAATAAAGAATGATCAATAAATTAGATAAGGAATTTTAAAAAGCCTTGAAAAAGAACAGATTAAAATACTCAATTAAGCATTAAATTGGAAATCTTAAAAATTAAAGGTGAGATTTGTAAAATTGAGTACAAAAACTTATCAAATTAAATAAAACTAGGAGTTGGTTTTATAAAAAAAAGCCTCTTAATAAAATAGATTAACCATTGGTTAATTTCATTATAAAGAGAGAAAAGAAAACTAATCACTAGTATTAAAGATGAAAAAAGTGAGCAGCAGCTCTGAAGTCAGGAGGACCTGAGTTCATATCTGGTCTCAGACACTTAATACTTGCTAGGTGTGTGACTCTGGGCAAGTCAATTAACCCCAATTGTTTCAGAAAAAAACAAAACAAAACAAAACAAAAAAGTGAATATATCACTAATAAAGATGAAATTAAAGTAATAACAAGGAGTGTTTTTTTGCTCAATTATAAATTTAGCAATTTGAGTGAAATGGAAAAATATTTACCAAAATGCAAAATGTCTACAAAAACAGAAGAGGAAACAGAATAAATAGAATTATTTTAGAAAAAAAAATTGAACAGGTCGTCAATGAGTTTCCTAAGGAAAAAGCACCAGGACCAAAAGAATTTACAAATGAATTCTATTAAACATCTAAAGATCAACTAATTGCAACAAACTTATTAAATAAATTATTTGGAATAATAGGCAAAAAAAGGATCCTACCAAATTCCTGTTAGAAACAAATAGGATACTAACACCTAAAACAAGAAGGTTAAAAACAGAAAAAAAAAACAAAACCTCAGACCAATTTCATTAATAATATGTCTGTAAAATCCTAAATAGCTAAAAGATTGCAACATTATATTACAAAGATTATATATTAGGGTCAACCAGGATTTCTACTTGGGAATGCAGGGATGTTTTTAAAAAGGCTGAACTATTAACATAATTGGTATCAATAATAAAATTAAAAACATCACATGATTATATAACTATCAATAGCAGAAAAAGCTTTTTATGACATTTATCATTTATTTCTATTCAAAACATTTGAAAATATAGATATAGATGGATTTTTCCTTAAATTGATAAAAAGTATTTATCTAAAACCATTAGTAATGAGAATAAACAAGAAACCTCCTGAGTAAGATCATGTGTAAGACAAGAATGTCTAAAATATCATTCAATATTTTATTATAAATACTAACAATGGCAATAAAAGAAAAAAGAAGTAGAAGGAATCAATTAAAAGGTTAGTTGGAACAAGTAGCAATTTTAGCAAATTGGCAGTATATAAAGTAAAACTACATAAATCATTAACATTCCTATATATCACAAAACTCTGCAAGAAGAGATAGTAAAGTATACCCCATGTAAAATAACTCTAGAAACTATAAAATACCCGGGAATACACTTGCCAAAACAAATCCAGGAATTATAGAAACAAAATTATTAAAAAAAAACATTTTTATACAAATAAAATCAGACATATTGTTTGTGGCTAGGTAGGTTAATATAATAAAACTTACAAGTTTACATAAACCAATTTTTATATTCAATGCCATCCCAATCAAATTACAACATTTTATTTTACTGAATTAGAAAAAAATAATAAAATTAATTCTGAAGAACAAAAAATTAAGAATATCAAAAGAACTAATATAAAAAATGTAAAGGAAGTTTAGCAATACCAGATTTTAAGCTATAAGATAGTAATTATCAAAACTGTTACTAAGAACTAGAAAGATGAAACATTGGAACAGAGTAGATGCACAATTTATAGAAGCAAGTAAACATAGTAACCTTTTATTTTATGAGTGTAATAGACATAATAGACATCTCTAAACATTAATGTAATGTAATAATAGACAATATCTTATTACATTTAAGAAGATAATAAGGTCGAAATGGATACATGACATTAAATATAGAAGAAAAATTACAAGAAAATTTGAAGAACATGGAACATATATATCAAATTTATGGATAAGCAACTAATTGATGAATAAAGAAGAGATAGAGACTGGAGTGAGACATAAAATGGATAATTATAATTACGTTAAATTAAAAAGTATATGTACAAATAAACATGGAACATATATATCAAATTTATGAATAAGCAACTAATTGATGAATAAACAAGAGATAGAGACCTGAGTGAGACATAAAATGGATAATTACAATTACATTAAATTAAAAAGTATATGTACAAATAAAACAAATGTAACCTACATCAGAAAGCAGAAAATTTGGGGGAAATTTTATAGACATTTTTTGAGATAAAAGTCTTATATCTCAAATATAAAAAGAACTTTGTCAAATCTATAAAAATATGTCATACTTCAACTGAAAAACAATCAAATGATATGAATAGCAAGTTTTTAGATAAAGACATCAAAACAATTTGTAGCTATATGAAAAATTCTCTAAACATTATTGATTAGAAGAATGTAAATTGAAATAACTTTGAGATGTCATTTTATACTTCTCAGATAGGGAAAACAATAAATTTTGGAAGAGATGTGAAAAAATTAGGACACTCATTGTTGGAACTGTGACTGACTAACCATTTTGGAGACCGATCTGGAATTATGACCAAACTGCTTATACACTTTAATGCAGCAATACCACTACCACTTCCAGATGTGATTAGGGAAAAAGAAAAAGAGGCCATATATTCTAAAAACATTTATAGCAACTGTCTTTGCGGTGGCAAAGAAGCAGAAATTGTGGGGATGTCCATCAATTGAGAAATGGCTGAACAAGTTGTGGTACATGATTATGATGGAATTGTACTATAAAAGTGATGAACTCAATGATCTTAGAAAAATATGGATGCATTTGTGTAAAATAATGAAGAGTGAAATGAGCAGAAACAAGGTAATAGTGTATATAGTAACAGCAATGTTATTTTAAGAAAAACTTTTGAGCTAATAAAAGTAATTTTGAATATTATAACAAGCTAGACTACTTTTAAGAAAATACAAAGTTTCATTGATGATCCCAAATTTCTCCCAGAAACAAGGGCTTATCTTTTTAAAATAACTTATTATTTTTCCAAATACAAAAAATAGTTTTTAACATTTGCCTTTGCAAAATCTTGTGTCTCAAATTTTTCTCTCTCCCTTCCTCCATTCGATGGACAGCAAGCAATTCAATATAGGTTAAATGTGATATTCTTCTAAACATTTCCATTTGTCCTGCTGAGCAAGAAATATTACATCAAAAGGTAAAAGAAAAAAAAAAACATTGGGAAAAATCAAGCAAACTAACAACACAAAGTTGAAAATACTATCCTTTGATCCACATTCAGTCTCCATAGTTCTCTCTCTGGATGCACATGGCTCTGCTGTCTACTGTCTACTGGAATTGCCTTGAATCATCTCATTGTTGAAAAGATAAAGGCATATCTTTTTAACAACAATATTATCCTAGTGTCATTAAATGGCTATGCATTATATAACAAAATGGTTTCTGAAGAATTAAATATGTCAACTGAAGGAACATTGGAAGGCCACATCATGCATGTGAGTATGTTACAACATA